>NC_034190.2:25483810-25723810 GCF_002021735.2 Oncorhynchus kisutch
GAAATACAAAGCGAACTCAGGCTACCTAAATACGGTTCCCAATCAGAGGCAACGAGAAGCACCTGACCCTGATCGAGAACCGCCTCAGGCAGCCAAGCCTACACTCGACACACCCCTAATCAACCACAATCCCAATGCCTACAAAAAAAACAATACGACAACACAATAACCCATGTCACACCCTGGCCTGAACAAATAATTAAAGAAAACACAAAATACTAAGACCAAGGCGTGACAATTACAGGGACTCTCCGCAACTTTATTCAATGTGCAGGACAAAATTGAGGCTATCGTTAAGAAGTTGGAGCTCAATTCTGTCGGCATTAATTTAAACAAGGACAACACACAGGTCTTTCCATCATTGTATGATTTTTTGTGTGCAAATTAACTCAAGTTTACAGACAATGTCAAATGTGATATAGCGAAGCACCTGAGTGAGCTGGGTGTGCAATTACGCAGGAAATTTCCCGAAATGGACGACACAAACAACTGGATTCGTTATCCCTTTCATGCCCTGCCTCCAGTCCCCTTACCGATATCTGGACAAGAGAGCCTCATTGAAATTGCAACAAGCGCTTCTGTGAAAATTGAATTTAATCAGAACTTGAGCTGGACTCAGAGTATCCTGCCTTGGCAAGTCGCGCTGTTACGACACTGATCCCCTTTGCAACCACATACCTATGTGAGAGTGGATTCTCGGCCCTCATTAGCATGAAAACTAAATACAGGCACAGACTGTGTGTGGAAAATGATTTAAGACTGAGACTCTCTTATATTATATGTAAGATGGCTAAATAAAGAGCAAAATTATTGATTATTATATTATTATTTTTGCCCTGGTCCAAAAAGAGCTCTTTGTCACTTCTCAGGAGCCAGGTTGTGACAAAAACTCACACGCATTCTTATGTTTAATAAATGTATCGTATAGTGTGTGTGTGTGTGGGTGTGGGTGTGTGTGTGGGTGTGTGTGGGTGTGAGTGTGTGGCAGGCTTACAATGATGGCAAAAAACAACATTTGAGAGTGCGCTGACCCTGGTGCTAGAGAGGGTATACGTCTCCTCACTCCAGTGATGGATGATCCATGGCACGAAGCCTCCAGTGGTGATCCATGGCCCGAAGCCTCCAGTGATGATCCATGACACGAAGCCTCCAGTGATGATCCGTGGCACGAAGCCTCCAGTGATGATCCATGGCCAGGAGCCTGCAGTGATGATCCATGGCACGAAGCCTCCGGTGATGATCCATGGCACGAAGCCTCCTGTGATGATTCATGGCACGAAGCCTCCAATGGTGATCCATGACATGAAGCCTCCAGTGATGATCCATGACACGAAGCCTCCAGTGATGATCCGTGGCACGAAGCCTCCAGTGATGATCCATGGCCCGGAGCCTGCAGTGATGATCCATGGCACGAAGCCTCCGGTGATGATCCATGGCACGAAGCCTCCTGTGATGATTCATGGCACGAAGCCTCCAATGGTGATCCATGGCCCGAAGCCTCCAGTGATGATCCATGGCACGAAGCCTCCAGTGATGATCCACGGCCCGGAGCCTGCAGTGATGATCCATGGCACGAAGCCTCCTGTGATGATTCATGGCACGAAGCCTCCAATGGTGATCCATGGCCCGAAGCCTCCAGTGATGATCCATGACACGAAGCCTCCAGTGATGATCCATGGCACGAAGCCTCCAGTGATGATCCACGGCCCGGAGCCTGCAGTGATGATGCATGGCACGAAGCCTCCGGTGATGATCCATGGCACAAAGCCTCTGGTGATGATCCCCAGTCCGGGGCATGCAGCGAGGGTCCCCAGTCCGGGGCCTGCAGCGAGGGTCCCCAGTACAGTATTCAGACACATTGACCTTTTTTTACTTTTTTTTTAACGTTACAGCCTTATTCTAAAATTGATCAAATTGTTTCCCCCCCCATCAATCTTCACAATACCCCATAATGACAAAGCAAAAACAGTTTTTTGTTTGTTTGCAAATTTATAAAAAATAAAAAACAGAATTACTTTACTGACATAAATATTCAGACCCTTTTCTATGAGCCTCAAAATAGAGCTCAGGTGCATCCTGTTTCCGTTGATCATCCTTGTTTCTACAAATGGATTGGAGTCCACTTTTGGTAAATTCAATTGATTGGACATGATTTGGAAAGGCACACACCTGTCTATATACTGTATGGTCTCACAGTTGACAGTGCATGTCAGAGTAAACACCAAGCCATGAAGACAAAGGAATTGTCCATAGAGCAGGACTGTGTCGAGGCACAGATCTGGGGAAGGGTACCAAAAAATGTATGCAGGCAGCATTGAAGGTCCCCAAGAACACAGTGGTCTCCATCCTTCTTAAATGTAAGAAGTTAGGAACCACCAAGACTCCTAGAGCTGGCCACCCCACCAAACATAGCAATCATGGGAGAAAGGCCTTGGTCAGGGAGGTGACCAAGAACCCAATGGTCACTATGACAGAGCTCCAGAGTTCCTCTGTGGAGATGTGAGAACCTTCCAGAAGGACAATCATCTCTGCCAGACGGAAGCCATTCCTGAGTAAAAGGCTCTTGACAGCCCGCTTGGAGTTTGCCAAAAGGCACCTAAAGGACTCTCAGACCAAGAGAAACAAGATTCTCTGGTTTGATGAAACCAAGAGTGAACTCTTTGGCCTGAATGCCAAGCGTCATGTCTGAAGGAAACCTGGCACCATTCCTACAAGAAGCATGGTGGTGGCAGCATCATGCTGTGGGGATGTTTTTCAGCGGAAGTGACTGGGATATTAGTCAGGACCGAGGGAAAGATGAATGGCGCAAAGTACAGAGAGATCCTTGATGAAAACCTGCTCCAGAGCTCTCAGGACCCCAGTGAAGGTTCATCTTCCAACAGGACAATGACACAGCCAAGACAACGCAGGAGTGGCTTCATGACAAGTCACTGAATGTCCTGTGCAGCAATACTCCCCATCCAACCTGACAGAGCATGAGAGGATCTTCAGATAAGAATGTGAGAAACTCCCCAAATAGAGGTATACCAAGCTTGTAGCGTCAAGACTCGAGGCTGTAATCGCTGTCAAAGGTGCGTCAACAAAGTACTAAGTAAAGGGTCTGAATACTTTCCGAATGCACTGTGTGTACATATATTAGAGTGCTGTGCTTTTCTCCATCTGTTGTGTTTACTGGAGTGAAGCTGAAAAAGCAAGTTACACCTCTTCTAAAAACGAATTCTTGCCACACCTCTCAATAATCCACACTGCCAACAAAAATTATATGGTATTTGATTATCCATGACACGAAGCCTTGACCACCAGCCAGATGATCCAAATTAGCCTGACGAAACAATGCTTAGAACAACCCATATTTGCCCAAGATATATTATTGCACTATTGCAAAATGTCCAAGATAATAAAACACCTGTTATATTTTAATACAGCAAACAACAATGCCAGCCCACCAGCCACTGTTGAATCTGTGTGTGTGGAACCAGTGCAGGATGTTAGGTGTCAGGAGACCAGTAGCTAATGCTCTATTCATTACACTCCAAGATGATCAACAGCTACACTCCTCCAAGGATGTTTGTTTTTCTTCTGGCTCCCGTCTGGCGCTCACCCCCTTCCTTCCTTCCCTCCCTAACGATTGGTTATTTGGTCCTTTGGTTATAATGGCCCTAGTGTGTCTGGAACAAGTCACGGAGGGTGGTACTGCCAGGAAAATTAGGATCAAGAGAACATTGACAGCTGTTCATGCCTTTCAGTCCCCATCCTGTTCCCTCCATCCTCTTCCCTTGTGAATATGTGGGCCTCATTCTCTCTCTCTCTCTCTCTCTCTCTCTCTCCTCTTTTCTGTAGATCAGTAGTCTTGGTAGAGAGAATACAGTAGACATTTGATTTATGACCCTATGTCCTGATGACGTGTGCATGCCCAAATATGGGCATCCGGTCAGGACATCCTGGCGGGAAGTTATCACGTGGTTATGCCCATGTAAATGCATCCTGTTCCTGTTGTCATGTGTTAGAGTGTGTGTTAATTTATACATATATTGCATTTATTCCTTTGAAGTTGTCATGATGATTGATGTGTAGGGACCTCGTTAAACTGGGAGGGATGTGTTTGAACATTTCAAAGAGGATGGCCCCACACCCTCTATTTTATTGCCCTTAGGGCTGTTGTCTATGAAGCAGGAATGTCCTGGGGGTATTGGGTTGGGGAAAGACGCATTATAAATAAGACCCAGAACAACACATGCAGCCCCAGAACACTAAACAAGACTTTAAAAATAAACCCAGAACATTAAACCGAAAATTATGTCTCCTAGGCCAATTTTCGGGGTGCTATGCATCTCTTTTCACGAACCCAATGATGAAAGCATTGATGACCTCTTGTATCAGACCCCTGAATGTTTTAAAGGAGTTTTGGATACGAGTGATGGACATATGGCTTACATATTCCAACCTGAGGATTCAACTGTGAAGATTTTCACAGACAGCGGTCCCAACCCTCTTTATCATGCAAAACCCGGGAGTTTTTCTCCTGCGCTGCGTATGAAAGAATGGCTTAAGATACGTCTAGTGCGCTGTCAAATTGAACAGGCCCTGAGTGGTACAACCCTGCCAGGCTATGCATTGGAAGAGCTTGTGTGCGGGTGCAGTGATTTGAAAGCCATAAGAATCTCTTCAATGGCGTATAGCCCCGACTCCAAAGTGACAATTTTAGCATGTGAACAATATGAAAGTACAAATGCGACCAAACCCACAGCCGGAATATAACATGTCTAGACTGACCCCTGGGGTTAAAGACATTGTTATTTCTAATCAGAGCATATCCCCCCACCCCGGTCTATTAATTTACATCGGACACCCCCCAAGATGCTACCCCTGAGGTGTTATGAAGCATAAATGCAATACCGGCAGACAGTATATGTCTCGACACCCTCCTGTTGCTTTTAAACACTTTTATTGTTCTCTAAAACAATCAAGGTACTATAGGTCTGTTTTTGCATACAGGATGTGGCCGGAAAAAAGTCACCCCCACTCTGTAAAAGCACGACAGACTATCTCTCGTTAGAGACACCACCACGGAGCGAGGCTAGTGAAACAGATACAATCCATTCTGTACGAGCTGCAAAAGCGCAACTCCAAACACCAGGCCCAGAACAGCAGAATACCGAGCAGCTAAAAGCTAATCTGTGAATCCATCCTAATGGAGCTTTCTGAAGGTGAGTTAGTGAAAATAATATATTATATTTGGAGGTGTTAGGTATTTCAGGGAATTGTTTGGATATTACAATTTGATATTGTTTTAATATTAAACAGGAGTTATGTGTTTTTTTAAACAGGGGGACAACGATTATTATTACTATTATATATATTTTTTTATTTGACCCTGTTTTTTCTCCCCAATTTCGTGGTATCCAATTGTTAGTAGCTACTATCTTGTCTCATCGCTACAACTCCCAACGAAGGTTGAAAGTCATGCATCCTCCGATACACAACCCAACCAAGACGCACTGCTTCTTTACACAGCACACATCCAACCCGGAAGCCAGCCGCACCAATGTGTCGGAGGAAACACCGTGCACCTGGCAACCTTGGTTAGCGTGCACTGCGCCCGAACTGCCACAGGAGTCGCTGGTGCGCGATGAGACAAGGATATCCCTACCGGCCAAGCCCTAACTAACCCGGACGACGCTATGCCAATTGTGCGTCGCCCCACGGACCTCTCGTTTGCGGCCGGTTACGACAGAGCCTGGGCGCAATCCCAGAGTCTCTGGTGGCACAGCTGGCACTGCAGAACAGCACCCTTAACCACTGCGCCACCCGGGAGGCCGGGACAATGATTTTTTTAGGTAATATGTCAAAGGCACGTATTCTTATAATTTAAAATGTATATATTTCGTATAAATACCTGTTAATATTAGTTTAACCTCCATAGGATGTCCATCCTTACACAGTATCTTACGGGAATAATTGATTGGGAACCGACAGCGTTAGAAGGGGATTCAGCGGAGCAAAACGCGTGCAGCCAGTCCCCATCACACTATTTTCGACATAAGTCCAATAATAAAATCCATGAGAATATTTATACATTAAAAACAAAAAGTATGCACCCTATATTAAAAGCTATTTTTGTGTTTACAGCTGACAGTCCGCAAAGAAGGATCCCTGATGCTGTCACGCCCTGGTCTTAGTATTTTGTGTTTTCTTTATTATTTTGGTCAGGCCATGGTGTGACATGGGTTATTTATGTGGTGTGTTTTGTGTAGTTTTTTTTTCATACGTTATGGGATTGTGGTTAGTGGGGTTGTCTAGAAAAGTCTATGGTTGCCTGGAGTGGTTCTCAATCAGAGGCAGGTGTTTATCGTTGTCTCTGATTGGGAACCATATTTAGGCAGCCATATTCTTTGAGTGTTTCGTGGGTGATTGTTCCTGTCGCTGTGTTTGTTTGCACCAGATAAGGCTGTTTAGGTTTTCACGTTATGTTTATTGTTTTGTATTGTTCGGGTTTATCTTTTCTTAAACATGTATCGAAATAACCACGCTGCATTTTGGTCTGCCTCTTCTTCACCAGAAAAAAGCCGTAACCGATGCATTATGGACTATGAACGACTACGGAGCAGATGGAACAGACAATATTATTATTGTTTTTTCAAACACACCAAGAACCGAGGCTATAACTGTCCCATTGACTCCTCCGGGAACCTCCACCCACTCTAGCCATATTCGAGACTCCAAGACCCAACGCACAACTCAGGCACAAGTGCACTGTGCAGAATCACCCCAGCCCGGAAACTTGCTGCTTCAAGAAACGGCGCCATATGGACACGGTATGAATACATATTTTATTATTATTTATACATTTTTATGATTGAATATGTTAAAAAGATTACTAATGTTTTTTCAGACTCCAACGATACACGCCAGGTACAATCTGGAACGCAGGGTGAAAAAAGTATAGAGCCCAAGGCATCCGCGATTCGTCAGAACAGTCAGCGTCAAAAAAGCAGAGGTCATTTAATTATATATTGTTAATATATAGTAATATATCTGAAATGTATTTGACATTTTTATCTAATATATTTTATGTTTAATAACCTATTTTGTATTATATTTTTCATTCAGACTCCCCCTCCCCCCCGCCCCCAGTGTATAACGGCACAGAAGACCATACACAACAAGAGCACGTGGAGGATTTCGGCGCACCAGACATTCACAATAAAACACCAAAACCGGATGATATTAACGTTTTAAATGACATTTCAGAGGCAGACGACCTGATGTTGTGCGAGGCGGCCAGCCTTCTCGATTCAGCCAATTCTTTGGTAGAAACCCGAGCCTGAAATACAACAAGGTTTCTCACTGCCTTTTACGGGGCTCTAAAATCCAGAAAGGTTTTGCTCCACAAATGAATGGTGGCTTTACTCAAGAGGCAATACAGTCAAGATCTATCCTTCTGGCATAGAACAATGTTACATTTGGTAACTTCTCTAGGATAGGGGTCAGAATTCGGAATTTTGGATGAAAAGCATGCCCAAATTAAACTGCCTGCTACTCATGCCCAGAAGGTAAGATATTCATATTATTAGTAGATTTGGATAGAAAACACTCTGAAGTTTCTAAAACTGTTTGAATCATGTCTGTGATTGTAACAGAACTTATTTGGCAGGCGAAACCCTGAGGACAAACCATTCAGATGTTTTATTTTGAGGTCACTCTCTTTTCAATGGGGTTTCATTAGGAATCCAGATTTCTAAGGGACCTTCTTGCAGTTGTTGACGGGCTTACAGGCTGACAATATGCTTGGCTTGCATTGAGATGCAATACGACACCCCTGCTTGACCCGACCCCCCCCGATTATCCTACCGTGTGTGTGCAGGCACTGTTGGCTCACAGTCCCTCTCTCCCACATGTCCCCTATCAGTATTCCACTGCTGATTCTACTCCTGTCTGTTGCTTGCTGCACATCACCTCAACTTGCCCCTCCTCACCCCTCTATCTTCAGCCTCTCTTCACAGGACTGTATGTCACTGTACTTTCCTCCAAAAACCCAGAGGAAGGGCACATGCTGAAACGAGTTGGTCTTTAACAATAAAGAAGCGTTTTTGACGTCCACTTTCTTAGTCCTCCAAGAGTTTCTGAATATCCTTATATTCACTGTACTTTTCCTCTGACAGACTAAGCTTTTTGCTACTGGATACATCCCGTGGCGGATTAAACCATGCAGAGCAGTGGGTGTGACAGAGAGAGACGTGGAGATTAACAGTGCGTGTTTGCAATTGCAGAGTCCAGACCGTCCATTCGTTCTGTCTATCTTAATGCAGTACAGGGCAGAATAGATCATTGACTTAAGCGCTGCAACCTGCAATGAAATAGACCTCTACTGCTGTCTGGTGGTGAAATAATGACATGACTTAAAAAGCATATGCCATCATCGACTCCTTTCCATCTTACTCTGTTCTGGGCTGTCTTCTCCAGCTCATTTCACCTCATGCCAGTTCTTTTGGTTTTTATTTTTGTCGGTTTGAAGCTCTCACCTCCACGTGTTTCGAGGACAGCCTCTCTTTCATTTCCCTAGCTGAATCCAGTACAGAGCTTGCCTGGTGATGTTGGAGGAGGGCTTTAAGAGGGTGTGGCCAATCCATCCGTCTCCTTCATCTCCTTTGGATCTCCTCCTCCACAGAACATGACTGGTGCACTCCCAACCACCACTACCAACCACCACACCACTACCAACCACCACACCACTACCAACCACCACACCACTACCAACCACTACCAACCACCACACCACTACCAACCACTACCAACCACCACACCACTACCAACCACTACCAACCACCACACCACTACCAACCACCACCACCGCACCACTACCAACGACCACCGCACCACTACCAACCACTACCAACCACCACCACCACACCACTACCAACCACCACCGCACCACTACCAACCACCACACAACCACACCACTACCAACCACTACCAACCACCACACTAGCACCAACCACCACACTAGCACCAACCACCACACTAGCACCAACCACCACACTAATGCCACCACCAACAACACCAACACCAGATGTATCAGGACGACTCGAGCGTGAGAGAGTAGAAGCAGCAGACTGAACACAGCTATGTAGACCACTTCAAGATAAAAACATAATATTCAATATCGGGAAGTTAGACTAATATTAGCACTACACAATCTGTTGGGTAATAACCTTCAATCTGGATAACGACACATAACAAATCATAAGCCTAGAGAAATGTATCGACAAATATTACGAAAACAAGCAACACCCAAACATGACGGAGAGTACGACAGGGGAACCTATTTCAAAATGAAAACGTGACTCTTCTACAGACACAGACAATTTTATATTTTCACCAGTGGGAATGGTAAAGGTCGAAACCCATCTGTTAAAATCAATAAATGACAAACTGGATATACTTAAACTAGTCAGTAAGGATGTAAAAGAGTTGAAGGCAAGCCTCGAGATGAGTGACGAAAGAAGCTGCGACATTGGAGAAAGACACAAACAAGCTGAAAGGTACAGTCAGTAAGATTGAAACCAAAGTTAATGAACTGAAAAAGGAGAACATTGTTCTGAGAGAAGCCTCACTTGACATAGACTAGATCAGTGAGAGAGAATCTGGTACTTACAGTTATACAAGAGATAGAAGGAGAAGTTCCTGAATCTGTAGTTAGAGAGTTCCTCCTTACAGTGCTTCAGATCCCATGCAAAGCTATTGACAAAATGGCACGAAAATAGGCATGAATGACTAGTTCCCGAAGGAAATTGCAGAACGGCGTAAAGTTCTATATCCAATTTTCAAGGAAAATAGATTGAAAAGGAAACGCGTAGATCTCGTGGTCGATAAACTGTATATTGATAACCAGTTGTTCAGAGACACAAAGACTACTCCATGGCTATTTTAAAAATGACAATGTTCTCATAGAGGAGGCAAATAATGAAACACACAATTCTAGCTCTGTTATGGATTTTAATAATACTGTATATAATAAGAAAGAGCCGGAATACAAAGAATTGAACTGGAGCTTCACATTTACTAAACGAGTTAGTACCAGCATAACATAGAACAACACTACGCATGACCAAGGGTTCTCCATTCTTAAAGGGACATCAGTAATTAACATAACATAATAGTTGCATATACCAGAACCAATGTATTTCTGTGAGCAGGGGTTGTGAGAGAGCTTTCAATGTTGTGCAGATGAGGGATATACATTTTATAATGAATTATTTATGTATTGTCCTATCATGGTGGAACAGAGTTTTAAAATTAATTATACATCTTATTTATTTATGGTCCTATTTTGATGCAACAGTCCACAATCCCATACCCTAGACACCCACCTGAACGACCCAGATACTAAGGAGAAGTCCCTATCTGTTTTATGGGCCTGCTGTAAATGGCCTGTATGCAGCCAAAATGTAGTCAGAGACCTAGAGCAGGACAGCGCCCTCAAGATTCTGAGCCTGCCTGGCAGGGTTGGTCCTGCAAAGCCAAAGCCCCCTGATGGGAGAGCATAATATACAAGGAAATTCTCAAAGCTGCTAATGAGAACCTTGACGACCTTGTACCTAGCCGGTGGGAATTCCGGTGGGGTGCCCCCACCCAGGCAGTGGCAGTCCTGGGAACACTAGCTGCAGTAACCCATGGGGAGGGGGTCACACTCAGACATTCAGAGAGGGGGCATATTATTGTGGCCCTGGTGGCACAAAATCAAAGCTCTAACTGCACGGAGATGCTTGGGAATATGGTCACTATGGGGTACCATGTTGTGGGTGTTTCAGGGGAAGGGGGTATATCTGACCTCCATCATCGAGGACGTGCCAATGGTTAATCAAATCTCCCCATTTCTGCTCATTTTTTTTGCTCAGTTTTGCTGGCCTTCTCATACAGCTGCAACTGTATATGATTAATAAATAAAAACCTTTCTTGAGTCAGGCTCTGGGATGGTGCAACTCTTGAGAATCTGAGTCTATGGTTGTTGTGGGGGAAAGGGGTTGAGTGTGTATGAGTGTGTGGGTGTGTGTGTATCCCACAACTGTTGCGAGGGAGTAAAAGATGTTAGGGCCAATATAGGATGATTCACAATAATTGTTAGCTAATATAATAATTGCTTGCCATAATGTAAGTTTGGTAATGGCGAGACTGTTGAGAGGTAAAAATCCTTTTCATAAATTGCTTAAATTACTACAAATATTAATAGCTAATTATGGAAAATAAGATAAACAGGATTTTTTAATATAAATATATATATTTTATGGTTATATATAATTCAAATCGAGGTGAGGGCGATGGAAATGCATTTGGCAGTTGATCTGCTTCTGTTATGTGGGTGGCACTGTGTGCTCTTTTCGAAAGATGGGTCCCGGTCTCTCCGGGGCTATGGGATCCGGGGGGTCGGGGTGGTCTGCCAGGCATTGGGTTGACAACCCAACTCGGGATGAGGAGGGCTTTTAGCAGGTGGAATAGTGGGGACCAATTGGAGGTTTACTTAGAAGCAATGCAAATTTCATGGTACAGCTATATAACCACTCCATCATCATGTTACTTTTTAAAGGTACGTTTACAAACATATATTTTGATCAATAGAATTGAAACTTGTGTCTCATTATGGTAAGTGGTGAAATAAGTGTAGCCAGGTACAATTGTAATGGCTTAGCAGATAATAAGAAAAGACGATCAGTATTTACCTGGCTAAAAGAGAAAGAATAAAATATCAATTTTAGATGGAGAAAATTTTAGATGGAGTTTTGTGGAAAAAGGACTTGGGGGGGGGGGGGGGGGGGGTGGAAATATATTTCCCCAATGGGCAAAGAAATTCAAAAAGGGTTGATGATAATTTGAACAGTAATGATAACGAACAGTAATTTTGATTCAAATGTGGATATTGCCCAAACAGATCATCAAGGTAGATGGATTATTTTAAATATCTTATTGGACAATAAACAGATGTGGCTTATTAACCTATATGGTCCAAATAATTATGATCCAAGAATCTTTGAAAATATATATAAGAATGTATCAACTCTACAAGCAACACTAGACTCTTATTATGGTGGGAGATTTTAATATGGTTTTAAATACCTCTATGGACCATAAAGGAAATCACACTACAAACTAAGACACTTAATAAGGAAAAATAATAAGGAAAAATGGATATATTGGAATTAGTGGACATATGGAGGCTTAAATACCCTGAGCTAGTGAGATATACAGTGGGGAGAACAAGTATTTGATACACTGCCGATTTTGCAGGTTTCCCCACTTACAAAGCATGTAGAGGTCTGTAATTTTTATCATAGGTACACTTCAACTATCATAGGTACACTTCAACATCCAGAAAATCACATTGTATGATTTTTAAGTAATTAATTTGCATTTTATTGCATGACATAAGTATTTGATCACCTACCAACCAGTAAGAATTCCGGCTCTCACAGACCTGTTAGTTTTTCTTCAAGAAGCCCTCCTGTTCTCCACTCATTACCTGTATTAACTGCACCTGTTTGAACTCGTTACCTGTATAAAAGACACCTTTCCACACACTCAATCAAACAGACTCCAACCTCTCCACAATGGTCAAGACCAGAGAGCTGTGTAAGGACATCAGGGAAAAAATTGTAGACCTGCACAAGGCTGGGATGAGCTACAGGACAATAGGCAAGCAGCTTGGTGAGAAGGCAACAACTGTTGGTGCAATTATTAGAAAATGGAAGAAGTTCAAGATGACGGTCAATCACCTTCGGTCTGGGGCTCCATGCAAGATCTCACCTTGTGGGGCATCAATGATCATGAGGAAGGTGAGAGATCAGCCCAGAACTACACGGCAGGACCTGGTCAATGACCTGAAGAGAGCTGGGACCACAGTCTCAAAGAAAACCATTAGTAACGCACTACGTATTCATGGATTAAAATCCTGCAGCGCACGCAAGGTCCCCCTGCTCAAGCCAGCGCATGTCCAGGCCCGTCAGAAGTTTGCCAATGACCATCTGGATGATCCAGAGGAGGAATGGGAGAAGGTCATGTGGTCTGATGAGACAAAAATAGAGCTTTTTGGTCTAAACTCCACTCGCCGTGTTTGGAGGAAGAAGAAGGATGAGTACAACCCCAAGAACACCATCCCAACCGTGAAGCATGGAGGTGGAAACATATTTTTTGGGGGATGCTTTTCTGCAAAGGGGACAGGATGACTGCACCATATTGAGGGGAGGATGGATGGGGCCATGTATTGCGAGGTCTTGGCCAACAACCTCCTTCCCTCAGTAAGAGCATTGAAGATGGGTCATGGCTGGGTCTTCCAGCATGACAATGACCCAAAACACACAGCCAGGGCAACTAAGGAGTGGCTCTGTAAGAAGCATCTCAAGGTCCTGGAGTGGCCTCGCCAGTCTCCAGACTTGAACCCAATAGAAAATCTTTGGAGGGAGCTGAAAGTCCGTATTGCCCAGCGACAGCCCCGAAACCTGAAGGATATAGAGAAGGTCTATATGGAGGAGTGGGCCAACATCCCTGCTGCAGTGGGTGCAAACCTGGTCAAGAACTACAGGTAACGTATGATCTCTGTAATTGCAAACAAAGGTTTCTGTACCAAATATTAAGTTCTGCTTTTCTGATGTATCAAATACTTATGTCATGCAATAAAATGCTAATTAATTACTTAAAATCATACAATGTGATTTTCTGGATTTTAGTTTTAGATTCCTTCTCTCACAGTTGAAGTGTACCTATGATAAAAATGACAGACCTCTACATGCTTTGTAAGTAGGAAAACCTGCAAAATCGTCAGTGTATCAAATACTTGTTCTCCCCACTGTACATGGTGGAGGCTTAATCAAGCTAGTCGTCTTGATTACTTTCTTATGTCATTCTCTCTGGCACCAAAAGTTTAAAAAGTGTTGATAGGGGACAACATGCGGTTGGATCATCACGTAATTGGCATATATATTACTCTTTCAGAATTTTCACTTGGGCAAGGATATTGGAAATTTGATCAAAGCCTACTGGATGATAACTTGTTTATCTAGGACAGAATAATTTATAACTGACTTCTTCTGACATAACAGAGGTACAGCAGATCCCCTTATTGCATGGGACACTTTTAAATGTGCCTTTAGAGGCCATGCAATTCAGTACTCATCTAAAAAACAAAAGCAATTTAGATCAAAAGAGTCCATATTTACAAATTAAATTGAAGGACTAACAGTACAGACAGATAGCAATAGAAACTGTACCATAGAGGCACAGAATAGGTTAGAGGAAAAACAACAACAATTAAGGAACTTGTTAAAGAAAGATTTAGTGTAATATATTATAAAAAAATAAAGGGAACTGGATGGAATATGGGGAAAAATGTCCCAAATTCTTTTTCAATCTTCAACATAGAAATGCTACCAAAAAATGTGCATTGAAACTTGTTACAAATGATGGAGTCACGCATGATTCATCAAATGATATTTTGAAAGAGGAAGTAAAGTACTTTAAGGATATGTTTTCATTTCAGTCTCCTCCATCTCCACTAACCGAAGCTAATTGTATGGATTTTTTTCCTAGGCATAGGCGTCCTGCTAGCGGGACACCAGCCGACAACATCCGGTGAGATTGGAGGGCGCACAATTCAAATAAATAATCGTAATATTAAACATTCGTGAACATACAAGTATCTTATATCATTTAAAAGCTTAAATTCTTCTTCTAACCTAACTACGTTGTCTGATTTCAAATAGGCTTTACGGTGAAAGCATACCATGAGATGTCAACATATTTTTCAACCAGCACAGGTTTCGTAAAATCACAGTGTCTATCACAGTGCCATCCGTTTTGTCACCAAAGCCCCATATACTACCCACCATTGCGACCTGTATGCTCTCGTTGGCTGGCCCTTGCTTCATATTCATTGCCAAACCGACTGGCTCCAGGTCATCTATAAGTCTTTGCTAGGTAAAGACCCGCCTTATCTCAGCTCACTGGTCACCATGGCAGCACCCACCCGTAGCACGCGGTCCAGCAGGTATATTTCACTGGTCACCCCCAAAGCCGATTCCTCCTTCCGCAGCATTTCCTTCCAGTTCTCTGCTGCCAATGACTGGAACAAACTGCAAAAATCACTGAAGCTGGAGACTCATATCTCCCTCACTAGCTTTAAGCACCAGCTGTCAGAGCAGCTCATAGATCACTACACCTGTACATAGCCCATCTGTAATTAGCCCATCCAACTACCTCATCCCCATAATGTTTTTCTCCTTTGCACCCCAGTATCTCCACTTGTACAATCATCTTCTGCACATCTATCACTATATATCCATTTTGGTTTTGTGGGTTATTGTCTATGTGTAGTTTCATGTCAGCACTCGTTATTATTAGCTTCACGTTTGTTTTGTTATTTTGTTATTTTGTTTAGTGTTCTTCGTAAATAAAGAAGAATGTATTCAAATCACGCTGCGCCTTGGTCTCCTCGTTATGACGAATGTGACAGAATAACCCACCAAAACAGGACCAAGCAGCATGAAAAGGAGGAACAGCGCCTAATGGGAAATGGACCTGGGAGGATATATTAGATGGAGCAGGACCCTGGACACAGCCGGGGGAGTAGCGCCATCCTAAGGAGGAGATAGAGGCAGCGAAAGCGGAATGGCAATGCTACGAGGAAAAATACCGGAGAATAGAGGAACGGCGACGATATGAAGGTACACGGCTAGTACGGAAGCCCAAGAGAAACCCCCAATAAAAAAAATTGGGCGGGGGCACACGAGGAGATTGCATGAGTCAGGTCGGAGATCTGAGCCTACTCCTCGTGCTTACTGTGGGGAGCGTGTTACGGGTCAGGCACCGTGTTATGCGATGTAGCGCACGGTGTCTCCAGTGCGCTATTCTAGCCAGGTGCGCTCTATTCCAGCTCCTCGCATTGGCCGGGCTAGAATGGGCATCCAGCCAGGAAGGAGGGTGCCGGCTCAGCGCTCCTGGTCTCCAGTATACCTCCTTGGACCAGGATATCCTGCGCCAGCTCTGCGTACTGTGTCTCCGGTGAGTCTGCACAGCCCAGTGCATCCTGTGCCAGCAATAAGCATCCAGCCAGGACGGGTTGTGTCAGCTCTACACTCCAGACCTTCAGTGCGCCTCCACAGTCCAGTACGTCCTGTGCCTGCTCCCCGCACTCTCCCTGAGGTGTGTGTCACCAGTCCAGTACGTCCTGTGCCTGCTCCCCGCACTCTCCCTGAGGTGTGTGTCACCAGCCCAGTACCACCAGTGCCTGCTCCCTGCACTCTCCCTGAGGTGTGTGTCACCAGCCCAGTACCACCAGTGCCTGCTCCCTGCACTCTCCCTGAGGTGTGTGTCACCAGCCCAGTACCACCAGTGCCGGCTCCCTGCACTCTCCCTGAGGTGTGTGTCACCAGCCCAGTACCACCAGTGCCTGCTCCCCGCACTCTCCCTGAGGTGTGTGTCACCAGCCCAGTACCACCAGTGCCTGCTCCCCGCACTCTCCCTGAGGTGTGTGTCACCAGCCCAGTACCACCAGTGCCTGCTCCCTGCACTCTCCCTGAGGTGTGTGTCACCAGCCCAGTACCACCAGTGCCTGCTCCCCGCACTCTCCCTGAGGTGTGTGTCACCAGCCCAGTACCACCAGTGCCTGCTCCCTGCACTCTCCCTGAGGTGTGTGTCACCAGCCCAGTACCACCAGTGCCTGCTCCCTGCACTCTCCCTGAGGTGTGTGTCACCAGCCCAGTACCACCAGTGCCTGCTCCCTGCACTCTCCCTGAGGTGTGTGTCACCAGCCCAGTACCACCAGTGCCTGCTCCCTGCACTCTCCCTGAGGTGTGTGTCACCAGCCCAGTACCACCAGTGCCTGCTCCCTGCACTCTCCCTGAGGTGTGTGTCACCAGCCCAGTACCACCAGTGCCTGCTCCCTGCACTCTCCCTGAGGTGTGTGTCACCAGCCCAGTACCACCAGTGCCGGCACCAAGCAAAAAAGCTTAAAAAGCTTCCTGTGAGAAATATAATAAAATAGTGTTGTTTCACAGAACTGACAACGGTGAGCTCAAAAACATATGATATTTATGGTGTTTTACATAAAGACAAATAGATGCACAGAGGAAGAGTGGTATGCTTTCTATTTTGGAAAGAAATGTGTTATATAGAACACACATTATTGTTTAAGAACTGTTCTCAAGCCACTAAATCACTAGCCTGAGCTCTGAAGTGCTGCTGTCGTCTCTGTTCCTCCAGCTGCAGCTCCAGGTCTGTGGAGATCAGTCAGAGGTCAGAAATGACTCAGATGGAGCTCTACAGTAATCAACCGTACCAATTAGCAAGTTTGAGGCCAGATCCAATACAGGTCCATCTTTACTATTGAATGTAGACTTGGCTTTTTTGTTTCCTGACCATTGACATGAAATAATATGACTAAAATGGAAATGATCCAAAACATCATAGGAATATTTATATACATATCTCAATCTCCCTTCCTCTGCCTGAAGTTACTGAATGGAAAACTGAACTGATCATTACTCACTGGTCAGTGTGCTAATGACCTGCTCCTAGAGGGTGTGTTATTTTATATCTATATTGCATCTATTCCTTTGAAGTTGTTTGAATGTGTAGGGACCTGGTTGAATTGAGGGGGGGGGGGGGGGTTGAACATTTCAAAGAGGATGGCCCCACACCCCACCTATTTAATTGCCCTTAGGGTTGCTGTCTATGAAGCAGGAATGTCTGGGCAGGGGGATTGTGTGTGTGTGGGTGGGTGTATGTCTCTGCGGGGGTGTTTGAAACAATGTCCCTTCTCATTGTGTACATTTCAAGCTTTCAACAACAATAAAACAACCATCTGAATAATGTTTCTCGGCCTAACACACTGTTGAGTTTCCTATTTAGTTATCTTTACTTGCACATGCACAGAGCTTCCATGTGGCTCCAGCCTATGGATGTTCGGTGCATGTACACCGTGGGGATTTTGAAAGAGGTAGATTAGAACCCTAAAGTAATAGTGGTAAGAAAGATCATAAAGTTAATTTCAGATTCAGGTTTAGGTGGTAATAACTTTAGGGAAACCACATTTCACACTATGTACAGACATAGAGAGCCAACACATAAAGGTGTAACAGGGATGAATGGATATTCAATGTACAACAGTAGTCTTCTGTAACAAGCAATACGTGTTAAATATGTTTTACATACATCCAGGACTGAATGGCTTCACAAACTCCTTTTAAAGGTTATGTAAGTAAGCGGTAACAGGCCTCATTCAGCAGTCTAGAGATTAACCTAGAAACACCAAAAACATCAATGTTTAGAGCAGCTAGGTGTTTATTCCCCATGTAAGGGGGGCAAAGAGATTTACCAAACTCTGTGCAGACCATAGTAATTTCCAGAGTTAGCAATCCCTGAAGGGGATCAAAAGAGAGCAATCATGGCAGCCTCTTTTTGAAAGGCCTTTACTTATGACTTAAACAAATTCATTTTCTAGCTTATTAATTAATGCTGTGGGATAAATCAGGTGTTTCTTGTGGGTCTTAAACAAATCTACCGTGAAACAAAAGTGTACACTCTACACACGTTTATGGACATAAGAAAAGACCACAGTAACATGACATACATAGTAGAGATGCTACAAAAAATCTATTAGTTCTTATGTATTTTCCAAAGCCTGTCTGGATGTGAACTACATTGTGCCTGGAAAACGTACGGAGCTGGGGCTTGTGTGGGATAGATATCCTGCGAGCAAGAGAGTCTGTCTTGACGAGGGGTTGGAATTGGGAATGGATGGCTGTCAGGGATAACCAGACTTTTTCATCTGTAATAAAGGAATAGTACAAATGTTTAAATAATTACAGCATGTTTTAAAAGGTCTGTACTAAATATTATGAATGAAATAAAATGGTTTTAAAGCCGGTATCTCACCTTTAACGACGGGGAATCTCTCGTTTTCTCTCTCGCGGAGAAATGCAATGTCTTATTTTATACGAATACAGTCTTTCCTACAACGGTATGTTATAAACATAGTACTGTATGGTAAGAATGTATAACGGTTGTACAACCAATGTTTATAAATAAAACATACGTGCATGTTTCAATATTGCGCAGTAAAATTGTTTTGGATTTTAAAAACTGTACTAAATATTATGAATTAAATAAATGGTTT
This sequence comes from Oncorhynchus kisutch, assembly GCF_002021735.2. Classification (NCBI taxonomy): domain Eukaryota; kingdom Metazoa; phylum Chordata; class Actinopteri; order Salmoniformes; family Salmonidae; genus Oncorhynchus; species Oncorhynchus kisutch. The sequence goes on from NC_034190.2 coordinate 25,502,973, forward strand.
TAAAGAGGAATCTCACCTTTAACGAAGGGGCTCTGTCTTTTAGCTCTATCATCATGCATGTCCCGGAGAAAAAGGCTTTCGGAAAAGACGTGTGCGTGCACGGGGTATGCGTGTGCGGGAATGTGTGTGTGTGTGTGTGTTTCAAAACAAAAGGAGGGGGGGGGGGGGGGGGTGTCTCTGCATGGGGCGTTTGAAACCAAAAAGATGTGTGGGGCTGTTTAGGATTGGGTGTGCGTGTCTTCAAATTGGCACTTTCAATTAATTAACACACATGCCTTTCAAATACTTATTTATCTCACCCCCAAGGACGTGGGGGGCTATAAAAAGTCCAACAACCCCGGCAGAATATATCCTGTCTAGACAACCTCCTACGGTTTAAAACATATGTTATTTCTAATCAGCGCATATACAAACGACCCCCCCCACCCCCCCCCCCCCCCAGGTCTATAAATTTATATCGGACACCCCTAAAGCTTCTACCGATGATGGTGTAGGAAATCAAAAGGAAATACAGGCAGACAGAATATGTCGAGACAACCACCTGTGGTTTTAGGGTCTCTAAACATTCAGAGGTCCTATATGGCCATTTTTTCATACGGGATGACGCCCGAAAAAACGACACCCCCGCTCTGTAAAATCATTACAGAATATCTCTCCTTTGAGCCACGACCGCGGAGCGCGTGACAACTGATCCCCTCTGTACGAACCGCAACAGCACAACTCCAGACAAGGCCAGCAGCCCAGAACAGCTAAAAGATAATCTGTGAATCCATTCTAATGAAGCTTTCTGAAGGTGAGTTAGCGAAAATAATATATTAGATATGGAGGCAGGGAATTGTATGGATATTATTGATATTATTGTAATATTAAACAGGAGTTATATGTTTTTTAAAACCGGGGACAACAATATTTTAGGTAATGTGTCAAATGCCCATATTCTTATAATTTAAAAAATGTATATATATTGCATAAATACATGTTAATATTATCTAATGTAAGCAGGATATCCAACAGTAAGCCAACTGCACCAGGGGATAATTGCTATGGATCATCCAACATTAGCTGTTATAACTGTCACGGATGAGGATTCAGAGGAGCAACCAGGGACACCGAATTTTACGAGATATCTATATGTCAACTGTATGTATTTTTATGATAATGTATAAATGATATCGAACCCCCTACACCACGAGAGGACATTATTCTAAAACAGGAAGACAACGTTTTTTACGATATATCTTTTTGTCAATTGTATGTATTTTTTATGATAAAATGTGTATATATTTTGTATAAATATAGGTGAATATTATTGTAGAAAAGCCCAAGGACATTGGTGGAAACATCCTTTAATTCGAGGCCTCATACTCAGTGATGCCAGGGGATGCCATAATTAGGTCAGGTGGAAATGTACCACGGATCTCAGCCCATAAAATGAGGAAATAGCCATAGCCAGATCTCCCTGCTTTCTCTTCCATACCCCGTCTAATCCAGAGGTGCTGTACGTGCAGGAATCCCCGTAAATTCACCGAATCGGGTAACGTTTATCTGAACTTTCCGTTGCGATCGGGAGAGTGGGCCATCAGTTATAGGTTTATAGTTATTACCGCGGAGAGCGACTTGGAGTGCACGCTTCAAATATAATGTGTAATGTGATTTGGGCAATGATCCAGACTTTACGGATTATCACATGCCAATTATGCCAAAGTCATATGGTTAATATGTCATGAAATTACAGGTACACATGAAGAAACTTGAAAGTGTGAAATATGAAACGGCATTGTTTGCGGAACTGAATGATTCCGACATCAAACAATTGGGTATTATAGACGGAATAACAGATCACTGTATGTATTATTCTTCTCATGATTATGGTAAATAGTTACGAGCATAAATGACTCAAGGATGATACCTATTGACTCTCTTTCTTTCTCTTGCTGTCTCTGCCTGGCCGGTTCCCCTCTTTCCACTGGGATTCTCTGCCTCTAAGCCTATTACAGGGGCTGAGTCACTGGCTTACTGGTGCTCTTTCATGCCGTCCCAAGGAGGGGTGCGTCACTTGAGTGGGTTGAGTCACTGATGTGATCTTCCTGTCTGGGTTGGCCCCCCCCCCCCTTGGGTTGTGCCGTGGCGGAGATATTTGTGGGCTATACTCAGCCTTGTCTCAGGATGGTAAGTTGGTGGTTGAAGATATCCCTCTAGTGGTGTGGCGGCTGTGCTTTGGCAAAGTGGGTGGGGTTATATCCTTCCTGTTTGGCCCTGTCCGGGGGTATCATCGGATGGGGCCACAGTGTCTCCTGACCCCTCCTGTCTCAGCCTCCAGTATTTATGCTGCAGTAGTTTATGTGTCGGGGGGCTAGGGTCAGTTTGTTATATCTGGAGTACTTCTCCTGTCTTATTCGGTGTCCTGTGTGAATTTAAGTATGCTCTCTCTAATTCTCTCTTTCTCTCTTTCTTTCTCTCTCTCGGAGGACCTGAGCCCTAGGACCATGCCTCAGGACTACCTGGCATGATGACTCCTTGCTGTCCCCAGTCCACCTGGCTGTGCTGCTGCTCCAGTTTCAACTCTTCTGCCTGTGATTATTATTATTTGACCATGCTGGTCATTTATGAACATTTGAACATCTTAGCCATGTTCTGTTATAATCTCCACCCGTCACAGCCAGAAGAGGACTGGCCACCCCTCATAGCCTGGTTCCTCTATAGGCTTCTTCCTAGGTTTTAGCCTTTCTAGGGAATTTTTCCTAGCCACCGTGCTTATACACCTGCATTGCTTGCTGTTTGGGGTTTTAGGGTGGGTTTCTGTCCAGCACTTTGAGAAATCAGCTGATGTACGAAGGGCTATAGAAATACATTTGATTTGATTTGATTTAATGGACGGGCATGTGGAATTCCCTAAGTATGTTAATAATGATTGTTAATAATGATTGTTCTGATTTGATCTTTGTGATTATGAATTTGATTGGATACCGGTTTTGAATTTTATCGGGATACTTGTTATTCTGTTTCCGATGTTTTGCAGCACCGACGACTCAGTAAATATACCCAGTTATGGTTAAAGGAATTCCTGCTTAAGTCTCATCCATTCCTCGGGAACCTGTACACCTTCACTGTCAATCATACTAACTGTCCAGATACCAACACAGATTCAACTTATCTTTCAATGATTTAAAACATCTATAGGATACTCAGCTGAGACCGGGAATAATTGATTTGGAGGCATCCGACATTAACGGTTATAACTATTGAAGATGCAACAAAGGGATTTTAGGAAATACATTTGGTTGACAGATTTATATTATTATAAAAAGTAATATAACATTATTATCAGAATCTTTTAGTATTATTATGTTACATGCGAGATATACCCAGAAATGTCAACGTAAACAACTTACAAGAATGTGTTTACCAGGCAGTGATGAAAACATTTTAAAAGGAGCTCTATTTCAAACATGCAAAGATATATATTTGATAGGTACAATATCTCTGCTAATTGTGTAGATTTAAAGGTTTCACAAACATAAAACAACTATCTAATTCCTTTTTCTCGGACTAACACACTGTAGAGTTTCCTGTTTACTAAAGAACAATCACTAAGACAAAACACATAAAAGTTGTAATATAATATCTATACATGTCATTCTTTACTGAAAACAGGTACATTCTGAAAGGTTTTTGGAGGTTGATGTGATAGCACATTTTTTTATTCATCTCTCAATTTAGGATAATACTGTTTATTTAAACTTTACTTAAATTGTATTATTCATCGTGTCTCATACCAGGCTAATACACTACCAAGCAATGAAAAAAGCTATGGCATTAACCCATAACCGGTGTGTGTCTTTTTGGGGGATCAATAATTGATCAAGAATACCAATAGGTGTGATCTGATCCTCTTCCCTATTACGACAGTCATATGCAAAACCATAAAAACTCAGACAAGAAAACATTGAAAACCTTAATACATGACTACATGCATTGCCATTATTTTAGTTAGCATACATCAATGGTTGAATTGGGTACTTTTTCTTTGTACATGCACCGAGCCTCCGAGTGGCTGGAGCCAAACAGGCTAAATGAAAAAGACCCATATAAAAAGTATGTGAAAAGATGGGGTCAAATGTCATTTTTATGTTTTGTTTTTGTTACAACCAACAGGTCTTCCTAACATTTGACATAACTAGTAAGCCTTACATCCTGAATGTACATGGGCTCCCAAATATGGACCTGGGAACACACGGGAGGGCTGGGACCACAAGACCTTCTATGTACCTAATTGAGAACATAATTGATATATTGTAATTTAAAGCAATGACCCATAAGAGAACACGGGACCAAGGCAATGCAGGACCCATATAGAAATAAGACAACAGTATTTTTAATGAGAAATATAATCTAGTAAACAAATGTCTCCGTAATGAAAGACATGAAAACTGTCTCCAACATTGTATTTCGATCTGTATAAAACATTGATATTGTCAGTAAGGTCACTGAGACTAACAATAGACAATAGTTATTGTGGGAGGTTTAGGGTTAAAATACATATGAGGAAGGATCAGGAATGTTAGAGATGTGGTCACAATGGGGATTTTGAAAGAGGGAGATTAGAACCCCAAAGTAATAGTGGTAAGAAAGATCATAAAGATAATTTCATATTCCGGTTTAGAGGGTTAATAACTTTATGGAAACCAATATGTGGATTATAAACATGTACAGACATAGAGAGCCATCACATCAAGATGTAACAGGGATGAGTGGCGATTCAAAGTACAACGGGAGTCTTCGGTAACAAGCAATACGTGTTAAATATGTTTTACATACATCCATGATTGAATGGTTTCACAAACTCCCTTTAAAGGTTTTGTAAGAAAGTTGTAACAGGCCTCATTCAACAGTCTGGAGATTAACCTAGAGACATCAAAAAACAGCAATGTTTAGAGCGTTTTGGAGATTATTCCCCATGTAAGGGGCAAAGAGCGGATTTAGCCGACTCTGTACAGACCAAAGGAACTTTCAGAGGTAGCAAACCCCACATGTACCCATTATATAACAAAATGATCTAGGGTCAAATGCATCTAAAGTTTTTAATGAAGTGGCAGCTGCATTCATATATATTCTTTTTCGTACACTCTAGAAAACAATATAACACAATATCGAGATACTAAAAAATGTATATGCAACATTTGAACAACTGTGAACCCCTGCGGGTTATGATGTATACGACATGACGATACACATTCCTTTTCTATTTTTTAAATACATCCAAAAGCATATTTTTAGAGTGGAGTGAAATATTGTTTATGTTAAACTGTAGAGAACAAGAACTTTTGATGAATCAAAGAGTCACTGATGTTTTATATTCAGGACTACACATATACAGAAGACAGGTATTCTGGAGGATTTGCTTTTAAATCCACGATTAAATAAGAAAATGGCGCTTTGGTAGCGTCCTCATAGCTCTCCATAAAGTAGGATTTCCTTCCCAGGTACATCTGCTGAGCTAGAGTGTTAATTTATAGTTTGTCTCTAGGGTTTTTGAATAAAACCATGTAATTGGCTTTCAAACTAATGATACGGCTAATTTTACCTTGGTGAAACACATTCTGCACAAAGACAGGTTTCTATGATTGGGTAAAAAGCTTGTGCAATTTCAGGATGTTCGCTACCTGCAAATAGTATATTGTACAAAACCAGCAGATTTTTTTTTATGAGGAGTGTCACACCCTGACCGTAGAGAGCGTTTTATGTCTCTATTTTGGTTTGGTCAGGGTGTGATTTGGGTGGGCAGTCTATGTTCTATGTTCTATGATTTTCTATTTCTATGTGTGATTCTCAATCAGAGGCAGCTGTCTATCGTTGTCTCTGATTGAGAACCATACTTAGATACCTTTTTCTCCCACCTGTTTTGTGGGAAGTTAACTTTGTCTTTGTTCAGGGCACATAGCTCAAAGCTTCACGGTTTGGTTTTTGTTCTTCGTTTTGTCGGCAGCATTTTTGAATAAAGAGAAAATGTACGCTTACCATGCTGCACTTTGGTCCAGTCCTTCAGCCAGCCGTGACAAGGACGGAGTTTTTCATGTATAAATTACAATATTTTCTCTAGATGGCCTTTTATTTTCAAGAACTACAGACAATTACACTAACATGGGTAAATTACCTGTAGTTTTACAACTCTAAAATAATCTAAATGTATGTGTTGTGCAAGGTATTCCCAGGTATTATTAAAAATGTGTAAGAAAATGAATTACATAATATATGTACCCCATCTCATTTTTCACAAGAGACCTATTCTGAACGTTTAAACAAAATTGTAAACTCTTTACCCATACTTATGCTACTTTCACATAACAAAATACAATGTCAGTGTCGGTGAATGCATGCTTCGATGCTGTGGGGAATGTGTTTCGCCAAGGTTGGGAGGGAGGAAGAGAGGAAGAGAGAGAATGAAGCCCACGGAGGAAGAGGATGGAGGGGAGGGAGTGAGCGGGATGAGGGAGAAAGGCATGATGGGCTGTCAATGTTCTCTTGATCGTAGTTTTCCCAGCAGCAACCCCCTCCTTCTACTCTATGAACACATTATTCCGTCTAACACTTTTCTCTCTGAGACCCCATTCCACTAGCACTGTCCTCTGAGCAAGCTGGTCCTGGGGCTCTGTTCACAAACAGACCCCATAGAGCCCCAGGACACAGTCTGGTGCTCACACCCTCATTTTCCCTCCCTCACTCCCAATTGATTAGTTTCTTTGGCCCAGAATTCCAATTATAACTCCAATGAGAAAGAGAGAGATAGAGAGATTGCTATCACAGGCTCATGTTAAGTGCTGAGACAGATAATCACAGGAACACCACCAAGTGGGTTGAAGTGAACAGGACTGTCTGAGGAGGAAAGAGAAGAAGATGGAGCCGAGAAGAGGACGTGTGGGAGTGAGCAAATTAGTGTCAGAAGAAGCTGAGACGCTGAATCATTCTTGCCCTCACATTCCTTTCTTTCATCCATTTTCTTTCTCAACCTCCTCCTAAGAGCTACCTCTACCCTGTCCCCAGTGATGGAGAAGCCTCTACACATCAAGCTCATCAACAGTGCATTCGGTTGAATTCAAAGAGAAGGGTGCAATTGTGGCCCACAATTTGGGGCGTTCCTGCATGTAGGCACTCTTGCATCTGCAGTAACCCTCTTTGTACTTCTATTGGTCCATTTTTAAGCTAGGACTCCGGTCCACAGGCAGGGGTGCTCCTGTACAGTAGGTGGCAGTAGTGCACCATAACATCGGATGCCAACCGCCGATAAACCCACAAAAGAAGAGGCAAGGGCAACAACGGTAGCTAGCTAGCTAGGACAACGGTAGACAGTGTCCTTCGCCACCGCCTGTCGGGCACCATTTCCCCGCAGTTCTGTTAATCTTAGGGATCTGTTAACCTTAGTTCTGTTAATCTTAAGAACTGGCCAGTAACAAATTACTTATAATGCTTGAAAATAAAAAGTTTAATTTACGCCAAATATATATCTAAAAAAACATAATAAAGACCTTATTAACTACTTGTATAAACACTTATGAATTACAAATTAGTGTCACCATAAAATAAAATGTCAGCAACATGTTTTGTTTAGCTGCCATATACATGTTGGGAAATTTAAACAAATGGTCTACTGCCTACAGTACGTGCTGGTTTAATATGAGTTGTCCTTATCAGGTTCACCTAAATGATCACATCATGGCATTTCTTCAGCTTTGTACACAAGGTGTGCAAAGATCCTTTCGGCATGAGCTCATTTTCCAGGAGTGTCATTGTTAAAAACACATATGCTTTGCAATTTACTGGCAGTGTGGAAAGTTGGGAGATAGGGCAAGAATGAGTTTTTAGAGGAGGTGTATTTTACTTTTTCAGCTTCACTCCAATAAACACAAAACATGAAGAATAGCTTAGCACTATAATATATATATACAGTGGGGAGAACAAGTATTTGATACACTGCCGATTTTAAAGGTTTTCCTATTTACAAAGCATGTAGATGTCTGTAATTTTTTAAATCATAGGTACACTTCAACTGTGAGAGACGGAATCTAAAACAAACATCCAGAAAATCACATTGTATGATTTTTAAGTAATTAATTCAAATTCTATTGCATGAAAATAAGTATTTGATCACCTACCAACCAGTAAGAATTCAGGCTCTCACAGACCTGTTAGTTTTTATTTAAGAAGCCCTCCTGTTCTCCACTCATTACCTGTATTAACTGCACCTGTTTGAACTCGTTACCTGTATAAAAGACACCTGTCCACACACTCAATCAAACAGACTCCAACCTCTCCACAATGGTCAAGGCCAGAGAGGGTGTAAGGACATCAGGGATATAATTGTAGACCTGCACACGGCTGGGATGAGCTACAGGACAATAGGCAAGCAGCTTGGTGAGAAGGCAACAACTGTTGGCGCAAATATTAGAAAATGGAAGAAGTTCAAGATGATGGTCAATCACCCTCGGTCTGGGGCTCCATGCAAGATCTCACTTTGTGGGGCATCAATGATCATGAGGAAGGTGAGGGATCAGCCCAGAACTACACGGCAGGACCTGGTTAATGACATGAAGAGAGCTGGGACCACAGTCTCAAAGAAAACCATTAGTAACACACTATGCCGTCATGGATTAAAATCCTGCAGCGCACACAAGGTCCCCCAGCTCAAGCCAGTGCATGTCCAGGCATAACTTATTTTCCACCATAATTTGCAAATAAATTCATTAAAAATCCTACAATGTAATTTTCTGGATTTTTTTTAATTCTCATTTTATCTGTCATAGTTGAAGTGTACCTATGATGAAAATTACAGGCCTCTCTCATCTTTTTAAGTGGGAGAACTGACTAAATACTTTTTTGCCCCACTGTATATGGTCCATCTGAGGATGGTCTGTACTCCCTGACCACAGACCTTTTGCGACATGACCACAGCGCGCGGCAGCTGGACTCTGGTGGCAAGCGTGCACGATTACAACTTCTATGGGAAGTGCACGGTTGGCGATAGTTAGACCTGCCAGAAGGGCAACAACGCCAAATGGCCAAAAGGGGAAGACCAACTTCCTGCTGGCCAACAGGAAGACCTGGGAGGCAGGCTACTACGACATCGTAGCAGAAGACATTTCGGTGTGGAACTTTCCCAGCAACATGCCCTTATACCACTGGAACCTGACTGCCATCATCCAACAATGGACCCTCCATTCCAATAGTATATGACCACAGGGATAAAGAGTCCACCAAAATGTTCTAGGAGGCTTCATCAGTTTCAGAGCCATAAACCATGAACGGGCGGCAACAGCCATCTGCTCTGGGGTCAAACCCAAAGGCGTTAATGTTGAACACCACTGTATTGGTGGAGGTGGGTTTTTCCCTGAGGGTAACCCTCTTCAGTGTGGTGATTTCACCGGCTTTGCCTGGAACGGCTATGGGACCCATGTAGGCTGGAGTACATCAAAACAGATGCTAGCCATGTGATGCTTTGAAATGTAGATATATATTATATGCTGCTGACTGTTTGATTAAAACATGTTTGTCACGTGAAGAAAGACACTGGGCATGATCATATTTAATTAATAGTGCTCCTGTGGCACACACACATGGTTGAGAAGCAACAGGTGACATAATGATGAAGAGAAGAAAAGCAGCCAGCCTGACATAAGAATGTCCATGGCTATATTTCTGGGTCTGTTTCCCTGGTTGAGGCTTTCCTGGAGGTTGAGAGAAAGAGATGCTACCACCACCATCAGAGTAAAGGACACATAACTAGGGTCTTCTGGCTAACATACTTCATCTTGTGTTAGGATCACAGTCACACACACACACACACACACACACACACACACACACACACACACACACACACACACACACACACACACACACACACACACACACACACACACACACACACACACATACCTGCATCTCCCCTCCTGTTTAGCCAAGCACATGAATGCCAGTCACACGTGTGGAATGATCAGGACCAGTGGACATCCTCGTAACCACCCCTTGGTTAAAACCATGTAAATAAAAACAGGGTTACTCTGCTGTCAAGCCTGCAAGGTGTGTGTGTGAGTGTGTGTGTGTGTGTGTGTGTGTGTGTGTGTGTGTGTGTGTGTGTGTGTGTGTGTGTGTGTGTGTGTGTGTGTGTGTGTGTGTGTGTGCGCGCGTGTGTGTGTGTGTGTGTGTGTGTGTGTGTGTGTGTGTGTGTGTGTGTGTGTGTGTGTGTGTGTGTGTGTGTGTGTGTGTGTGTGTGTGAGGGTGCGCAAAGGGAGATGGGCAGCATTAGGGAGAGGAGTCATGCACAGGATGCTACAACAAGATTGTTTGGTTTTTAATGTCTCCTCCCTCAGGTTGAGAGAAAGCGATGCTAACCCCACCATCAGAGTAAAGGACACATAACTAGGGTGTTCTGGCTAATATACTTCACCTTGTGTTAGGATCACAGTCACACACAGCCGTACACACACACAGCCGTACACACACACACACACACACACACACACACACACACACACACACACACACACACACACACACACACACACACACACACACACACACACACACACACACACACACACACACACACACACCTGCATCTCCCCTAAAACACCATCCTACAAAATATAAATTAAGTCAGAGAACTGTAAAGGCTACAATTCTATAGGCATCGGAGACCATACAGGTGTAGTTTTGGCTACACTGCTGGAAATGGTTAAACTCTAAGACTATTGATCACTACAGAATAAGAGCAAATCTTAGATGTATAATTACTAGTCTGCAGCTAGAAATTACGTAAGTCTAGTACGAGAATACCGACAACCGCCGAAGCATCTATTCTATGGAAACATTTCCGAATGGTACTCTGAAGTATTCCATTCTAACCACCTACAACCACAAAAGATATTGTGACTTCTGGGAAAGGTAACCAGAGACTCTGATGAACTCTACAGGACGATCGAGTATTCCAACAGAGAAGACAACAATGACATATGGGCGTAAATATATACATTGCAATTATTCTTGAATGAGCTGCCATTCAGGTGCAAGGGATTAGCATTTCAATAAATATAATTATAGAATGTGTGTAGTTCATCCATTTTGTCTTTCCTGCTCTTTCTCAGTCCTCACCCCTTTCCTTTGTCTACTAAGCCGGGCACATCGGCTTTAGCCCACTAAGGACTTTTCTATCATTGTTTGTAACAGTATTTACTGTTTGTTTATGTGATTATTTAGTTCAATAAATAAATAATAAAGCCAATTTGTATATTGCTGATTCATTATGGAAACTAGAGTTTGTGCAGATATACAAGGGTTTGCTACATTCAGTAATGAGAACTGATAAGGTAAAAGTTCATTAATAGAAAACGAATTGATCAGATATTAAAATATCTGAAGAGTTATATTCGGAAAATTAAACGTTGTAATCTCAAAATTGTCTGTGATGCCCTGACTTCCTAGTTAATTAATATTTACATGGTTAGTTTAATCACTTAATAATTAAACCTAAAGAAATGTTTTGATATAAATACATCTTCACATTTAATGATAGTCCAGACACGACAGCTGTTAGAGACAGGGGGTATTGATGAGTGTTTGACATGTTTTCCCCTGTCAGTGTGTCATCCTGACAGATAAGAGCCTGGCTGACAGCTCCTCTGATGGCTGCTCTGTCATGTCAGCTGTTCTGTTCTGTTCTCCCCACATGCAGCAGCAATGTGGTGATATCAGTGACAGGTCAGCCAGGCTAAGAGGGGTGCAGTGAGGATGTGGTAGGGGGGTCTTGTCTGTCTGTCGGTCCTTCTGTCTGTGTGCCTGTATGTTTCTGTGTCTGTCTGACCTCCTCTATAGCTTGGTCCTAGTCTTGAGTTTTCTCAGGCAAGCTAAACTCTGAAACTAGCCCAAGAATCGTTTAATCTGTCCCTCATTGCATTTTTCCTCCTTCTCCTCCATCCCTCCTCCCATCCATCACTCCATACCCCTGGCCTGTGTGGTTGAGAGGAGACTACAGATTCAGAGGGCAGTAGCAGTAGTCAGCAGTAGAAGTCCAGAGGGACTCAGAGAGCAGCAGAAGTGTGGCTCCAGCACTAGTGTTCTGGATCGATGAGGATAAACACAACACTGAGCTACTGATCCTAAAAAAAATCTGTCCACACACACATACAGTACATGCATACATACATACATATGTAACAGTTTAACTTTAGTCCGTCCCCTCGCCCCTACCCGGGCTCAAACCAGGGACCCTCTGCACACATAGACAACTGACACCCACAAAGCACTGTTACCCATTGCTCCACAAAAGCCGCAGCCCTTGCAGAGCAAGGGGAACAACTACTTCAAGGTCTCAGAGTGAGTAACTTCACCAATTGAAACGCTATTAGCGCGCACCACCGCTAACTGGCTAGCCATTTCACATCGGTTACACATACATACATACGGAACTGGAAGGATCCTGCCTCTATAAATACACACCGAAGAGAAGGCATCCCAACATACACGCAACACTGAGCCCATAGAGAGAGGAGGCCTCTGAGGTGGTCCCAGGGAGAATTTACAAGCTTGAGAGATCAGAGAGAGGAGAGACTAGAGGACACCACGTGACCAGATGAGAACAGAGAAGTGTCATGAGGGAGGAAGGGACTCAAAGCCAAATAACCCTCTTCCTTTACTCAGGGGAGAACAAATCCACACATCACATCAGGTGAAACAGAATGTAGGACAAGGTGGAACAACCAGTTTGGTGCTCCAGTATCTTTGGGAATGAACAGCCACCACACGGGCTGAAGCTGCCTAAATCAAATCGTATTTTATTTTTATTGGTCGCAAACACATGTTTAACAGATGTTATTTCGGGTGTAGCAAAATGTTGTTTTCCTAACTCCAACAGTGCAGTAATATCTAACAATACACACAAATCTAAAAGGAATTAAGAAATATAGAAACATTAGGACGAGCAATGTCGGAGTCCGGAGTGAAAAAAAAAAATATATACACAGGTTTTTAGAAATGATTGCGAATGAATTAAAAATGAAAAACAAAAATACCTTAAATACCTTGAATTACCATAGTAATTCAGACCATTTGCTATGAGACTTGGAATGGAGCACAGGTGTATCCTGTTTCCATTGATCATCCTTGAGAGTTTTCTACAAAGTGATTGGAGTCTCCCCGTAGTAGATTAAATTAATTGGACATGATTTGGAAAGGCACACACCTGTCTATAAAAAGTCCCACAGTTGACAGTGCATGTCAGAGCAAAAATCAAGTCATGAGGTTGAAGGAATTGTCAGTAGAGCTCCGACACAGGGTTGTGTTGAGACTCACTCGGATAGAGCTCCAGAGTTCCTCTGTGTAGATGGGAGAACCTTCCAGAAGGACACCCATCTCTGCAGCACTCCACCAATTAGGCCTTTATGGTAGAGTGGCTAGACAGAAGCCACTCCTCAGTAAAAGGCACATGACAGCCCGCTTGGAGTTTTCCTAAAGGCACCTAAAGACTCTGAGACCATGAGACACAAGATTCTCTGGTTTGATTGAACTCTTTGGCCTGAATTCCAAACATCATGTCTGGAGGAAACCTGGCACCATCCCTAGAGTGTGGTGCTTGGTGCTGTTTTTCAGCTGTAGGGACTGGGAGACTAGTCAGGATCGAGGGAAAGATGAACAGAGCAAAGTACAGAGAGATCCTTGATGAAAAACTGCTCCAGAGCACTCAGGACCTCAGAACGGGGCAAAGGTTCACCTTCCAACAGGACCACAACCCTAAGCAGACAGCCAAGACAACGCAGGAGTGGCTTCGTGACAAGTCTCTGAATGTCCTTGAGTGGCCCAGCCAGAGCCCGGACTTGAACCCTGTGCAACAATTCTCTCCATCCAACCTGACAGAGCTTGAGAGGATCTGCAGAGAAGAATGGGAGAAACTCCCCAAATACAGGTGTGCCAAGCTTGTAGCGTCATACCCAAGAAGACTCGATGCAGTAGTTGCTGTAAGTGATGGGATGTATAGACATTATGGACAGTATGTGAAACTGAACTGAACAGACCAGCAAAGAGAGAGTCTGAGTACCAAAAGGCACCCTATTCCTTTTGTAGTGCACTACTTTTGACCAGGACCCATAGGGCCATGGTGTAGAGAATAAGTTGCCATTTGGGACGCATCCAGAGTGTAGTATCAGAGAGGCTGAGAGCTCTGGGTCTCACAGGAGCATACATACAGTGCCTTGCGAATGTATTCGGACCTTTTGCCACATTTCAGGCTTCAAACATAAAAACATAGAACTGTATTTTTTTGTGAAGAATCAACAACAAGTGGGACACAATCATGAAGTGGAATGACATTTATTGGATATTTCAAACATTTTGAACAAATCAAAAACTGAAAAATTGGGCGTGCAAAATTATTCAGCCCCCTTAAGTTAATACTTTGTAGCGCCACCTTTTGCTGCGATTACAGCTGTAAGTCGCTTGGGGTATGTCTCTATCAGTTTTGCACATTGAGAGACTGACATTTTTTCCCATTCCTCCTTGCAAAACAGCTCGAGCTCAGTGAGGTTGGATGGAGAGCATTTATGAACAGCAGTTTTCAGTTCTTTCCACAGATTCTCGATTGGATTCAAGTCTGGACTTTGACTTGGCCATTCTAACACCTGGATATGTTTATTTTTGAACCATTCCATTGTAGATTTTGCTTTATGTTTTGGATCATTGTCTTGTTGGAAGACAAATCTCCGTCCCAGTCTCAGGTCTTTTGCAGACTCCATCAGGTTTTCTTCCAGAATGGTCCTATATTTGGCTCCATCCATCTTCCCATCAATTTTAACCATTTTCCCTGTCCCTGCTGAAGAAAAGCAGGCCCAAACCATGATGCTGCCACCACCATGTTTGACAGTGGGGATGGTGTGTTCAGGGTGATGAGCTGTGTTGCTTTTACGCCAAACATAACGTTTTGCATTGTTGCCAAAAAGTTCAATTTTGGTTTCATCTGACCAGAGCACCTTCTTCCACATGTTTGGTGTGTCTCCCAGGTGGCTTGTGGCAAACTTTAAACGACACTTTTTATGGATATCTTTAAGAAATGGCTTTCTTCTTGCCACTCTTCCATAAAGGCCAGATTTGTGCAATATACGACTGATTGTTGTCCTATGGACAGAGTCTCCCACCTCAGCTGTAGATCTCTGCAGTTCATCCAGAGTGATTATGGGCCTCTTGCTGCATCTCTGATCAGTCTTCTCCTTGTATGAGCTGAAAGTTTAGAGGGACGGCCAGGTCTTGGTAGATTTGCAGTGGTCTGATACTCCTCCCATTTCAATATTATCGCTTGCACAGTGCTCCTTGGGATGTTTAAAGCTTGGGAAATCTTTTTATATCCAAATCCAACTTTAAACTTTAAACTATTTGCGCATCCAGCTCACTCAGGTGCTTCGCTATATCACATTTGACATGGTCTGTAAGCTTGAGTATACACGAGAGTTCAGGGGCCTTGCTTTAACAATGTTACCCATTTTTACTGTAGTGTCCAAAATGTCTTTCAAGTTGTCAGGCATTCCCTTGGCAGCAAGAGCCTCTCGGTGGATGCTGCAGTGTACCCAAGTGGCGTCGGGAGCAACTGCTTGCATACCCGTTACCACTCCACTATGTTTCCCTGTCATGGCTTTTGTATCATCTGTACAGGTACCAGCACATCCTGACCACCAAAGTCCATTTGATGTCACAAAGCTGTCCAGTACTTTAAAAATATCCTCTCATGGTTTCCAGTGGTTTGTAGAATTGGGTGTCTTACTTATTTGACTCCCCATAAACTTAACGGACAAACACCAGGAGCTGTGCCAGGCATCCCATGTCTGTTGACTCATCCAGCTGTAATGAATAGAAATCACTGGCTTGTATGCGAAGAAGTAATTGTTTCAAAACATCTCCTACCATGTCACTGATGCGTCGTGAAACAGTGTTGTTTGATGAAGGCATTGCCTGTATCGTTTTTTTGGCCTTTTCCCCCAGCATTGTCCCAGCCATATCCGCGGAAGCAGGAAGAATTAAGTCCTCCACAATAGCATGGGCCTGTCCTAGCCACTCGATAGTTCACCATATAAGATGCCCCTTCTTGTTAATGGTCGTTAATGGTTGCTTTTTATACATGTCTTACTACTCGAAAGTCATCTTCATTCTCGCTCAAAAACATCCCATGGTTTATATTTTAAATTGGCATGTTTTGTTTCTAAATGTCTGCACAAGAGTGAAGGTTTCATTGAGTTGTGAGATAGTACTTTTGCACATATAACACACTCTGGCTGAGGAAAGGCACTACTCACAATATAAGTGAATCCCAAATCAATGTAGTTCTCATCATATTTGCTCCTCTTCGATGGTCCAATGCCCCTGTCGGTTGTTCGGTGCTTTCACAGGTAAAGGGGCATTAGTTTTTTGGTTGCATCAGATTCACAACTGTCAGTGTCAATGCTAGCTGGGCTAGCAACAAATGTAGAATTACTGATGGTAGCATTGGATGTGCTCGTGGAAGCAGAACAACTTGTGTCGTCGACAGGTGCAGGTGTAGTTCTGCTGGTAGTAGCAGTACTATCTGTAGAGCTGATATGTGTGTCTATGGACGCAGGTCTTACTTTATTTAACCATTCATACATTTTCAAGCAAACATAATGAGCAGCAGCTACGTTTGGCTACATATGTCGCACACATCGTCGATGGTCCAACATCCCTGTCTGTGGTTCAGTGCTTCCCAAGTCCATACGGACCGTTAGTGGAATCCCGAGAGAGAGTATCGGTTAATGTGATTGGATGTTAATTATTTGACTAGGCCACCTGTATTTGACATTGTGTTGTTATTTCACTGAACACTAGATGGTTTAATTGTATTTTTGGCAGTGAAATGAGGTTACTCAGGCGAGAAAAAAACATCACCCATATGTATAGCCCCGTTGGAAAATCTAAATGGATTGTTTGAGAATGTGAATCACATTTTTATTTGGCGTACCCCCTACGGCATTGAGCGTACTCCAGTTTGGGAATAGCCTTTCTACACCACCCCCCCCTCCTCCTCCTCCAAATCCTTCTCTTTTATTTTCTCTCATGAACTGAACAAGTGAGGGACCTGCTGTAAATTAATAGAGTGCTTGTCTACAGTCTCCAGGGCCCCTGGTGTGTTCAACTGTAAGAAAATGAATTTTCAGCTTCATGTGCTTAATACAGCATATTAAAATGGGCAAGGAGTATGTTCCTTAAAAATAGATATAAAAGAAACAAGCAACTGGTGCGGCATTCTGTTTCTTCTGATAGAATAACAACACACACACACACACACACACACACACACACACACACACACACACACACACACACACACACACACACACACACACACACACACACACACACACACACACACACACACACACACACACACACACACACACACAGGTCTTTCATGTGGTTGTAGAATTGTACACAGAGTTTTACGTTGTACGCAGAGGATATTTTTGCAGAAATCTGCATGCAGACTCTCAATTTGGTGTTTGTCCCATTTTTGTGAATTCTTGGTTGGTGAGCGGACCCCAGACCTCACAACCATAAAGGGCAGTTATATAACTGATTCAAGTATTTTTTTCCAGAACCTAATTGGTATATTAAAATCTATGTTCCTTTTAATGGCGTAGAAGTCCCTTCTTGCCTTGCCTCTCAGATCGTTCACAGCTTTGTGGAAGTTACATGTGGCGCTGATGTTTAGGCTGAGGTATGTATTGTTTCTTGTGTGCTCTAGCGCAATGGTGTCTAGATGGAATTTGTATTTGTGGTCCTGGCAACTGGACCTTTTTTTGGTCTAACTGAGATTTACTGTCAGGGCCCAGGTCAGACAGAATCCATGCAGAAGATCTAATGCTGATGTTTTGCTGATTCAACTTGTTAGCCTGTGTTCGTGAAGATAACCAAGAATTTTATGACATTCAGATGAGACTGAATGAAGTGACGATTAATAATTGACTGCTATTGATATAAAAGTTTACCAGGCCTTTAAGAGTTTTTTTCAGAAGACAACAGCTCTATAAACATTCTTCCACGGTGCCCCGACTTCCTAGTTAATTATATTGACATGATTAGTTTAATTAGGGTATTATTAATGACAGAGAATTGATTTGATATAATAGCATGTCATATAATTTAATCCATAGTAAAGACATGACAGTAGTAATGCACTATACACAGTAGGGAAGGGGTATTCAACTCTTAACCTGCAAGTTTGAGGGACGCAACCTCAGTCATCCTTGGCTTGTACATCAAATGACTATGAAGCAGAACATTCTAGAATTCATTGACATGTAGGAGATGATATCCATGCTCCTTGACCATGTAATGTCCAGTCCTCCATCAATACCATATAACTATTCCTACATAACCACCAATTCCATTAACATATGCTTTGAAACGTGGAAGACAAATTCCCTTGAGGTCAAATAAAGTTACAGTGGGGCAAAAAAGTATTTAGTCAGCCACCAATTGTGTAAGTTCTCCCACTTAAAAATATGAGAGAGGCCTGTAATTTTCATCATAGGTACACTTCAACTATGACAGACAAAATGAGAAAAAAAATCCAGATAATCCCATTGTAGGATATTTTATTAATTTATTTGCAAATTATGGTGGAAAATAAGTATTTCTATACTTAAGTATATATATATGTATGTATATATAAGTATATATATAAGTACACTCAAACCGGTGCGCCTGGCACCTACTACCATACCCTCTTCAATTAAATATTTTGTCTTGCCCATTCACCCTTTGAATAGGACACATACACAATACATGTCTCAATTGTCTCAAGACTTGAAAAACCTTCTATATTAGCCTGTCTCCTCCACTTCATCTCAACTGAATTAAGTGAATTTAACAAGTGACATCAATAAGGGATCATAGTTTTCACCTGGATTTGGTGCCAGAGGGCCTGGATGTTGCTTTGGAGGCCACTACATGGGCCAAACCAGGAGAATAATCTAGGGGAAACACTACTATGTAGGGAGTGGGAATGCATACAGCCAGTTATATGCAGTATACTATAACAGTAACTAGTAAAGGTTCTACTTGGCGTGTCTGTAAGTGATACCCAGCAGCGCCAGAGTATTTATAACATACAACTGTTGCATCTCCAGAGGGTGGTGCGGTCTGCACAAGGCTTTACCGGGGTCAAACTACCCGCTCTCCAGGATACCTACAGCACCCGATGTCACAGGAAGGCCAAAAAGATCATCAAGGACAACAACTACCCGAGCCACGGAGTGTTCACCCCACTATCGTCCGGAAGACGAGGTCAGTACATGTGCATCAAAGCTGGAACCGAGAGACTAAAAAACAGCTTCTATCTTCTATGCACCAGGAATGTCACCAGGGGAATTTTCCCTTTAAAGAAATGTTCCTTGGAAACTAGACAACTGTATATTCTACAATGAAAACGATAAAGATAGTCCACGACCAACACTGCTGTAGGCCTCCCAGACCTGTCTCTGCAGAATTAAAAACACACATTGTCATTGTATTAGGTATCATGACAATGAACCTGCTGTATAAAGCATTGGATGTCGTATGTAAAAACTGTTTGTGTGTGTGTGCGTGACAGCGTTAAATAATAGACGAGTTTGCTTTCAGCAATCAAATCATAACACACAAAGGAACGTGCGGATGTTTTAATCAAAATGACCGTTAACAGAAGCAATCTCATCCCACGATGTAGTTTAATCTAAAACAACCCATAACAACATTTATATTCAAATGTAACTGATTGATCATAATCTCTTAATTATATGACAATAACATTACAGAGTGCAGTTCAGAGAATTTGAGTGCGATGTTATTAAACTATTCCAACCTGAGAAATTGTATGCCATCACGAATAATAGCACTCTAGTTTTCCACTTACTAGGTTACATGTGTACTACAGCGTAGAAACATGTGCCCAGTCAGAGCCCACAAATGCCACGGACAAACCCAGCCAACTGTCCTTTCACAGGTGCGCAGCGGTGCAGTGTGTGACTCCCAATAAATATAAACAATCACTCTGCTATACATTTGAACTGTTGACTCTTGGTCCATAGTATCAGTAGAATCACTCTGCTATACATTTGAACTGTTAGCTCTTCGTCCATAGTATCAGTAGAATCACTCTGTAATACATTTTAACGTTTAAGTTCAGGTCCCGTTATCAGATGAAATCTTTGTAGTGAGTGACTGCGGTAGGACTGTTCCAAAGTTGTCAACTCGAGCCCATTATTGACTGATTTCCTTGCTGAAACTTGTCGGCCCCCCATGCAAAACACACTGGCAATTTGAGCCGCTACAGCTGACGTAGGGGGCAAATAATGAACTCTCCTATTGTGTTAATTTCATGTTAATTAATTCTGTGTTCCCGGTCCAAAATGACCCCCCCCCCCCACTACAGCTGATTTAAAATCCATAATAATCCATACATTATCACCTAATGTTCTGTTAGATATTTTTATTAACTTAAGTTATTGTGACCATTAGACATTTTGAACTTCTATTTGCTATTTATGGCCTGTAGACCTCATTGACCTGAGCTGATACACCTCGTTTTTGAGTAAACCTGTTCAGCCGATAGCCGACCTCTCCTCTCAGGTGGGGATGAAGACCAGGACAAATTCCCATTCTTTGACCAGAATGTAACAACGTCAGCAGGGCTGAGATGGATTGCTCCACATCGGTTGTCTCTTGGTCTGGATCATATTCTGTGTTGTCTTCAACTTCAGACACTTCCTCCTCTGATGCATCTTCACTGTCAGTTTCCTGGCCTCTCTCCTCCTCACCAGTGTCAGGATCAAATATATGATCAAGAGCCTCACATACAGTAAATCATTTGGTCAATGTGGTGCAACAGAATGATTTGTGAGCAAAGCCTCAAAACAGCTTTATATACAGGAGCTGTGAGGAAAGCTCTGTATATTATTGAAACATTGTTGCGATTGTTTGTGAGAATGCAGGTGTGGTTCCCGTGGGGGAAAGATTCGATTGGGGAAAGATACCCTTGGGGGTTGCCATGGAAGCCAAGAAGGGGAATGAGGTGTGTGCTCAAACACACATGCATGTGTGGGTCTGGGAGAGGAAGTGTGTCCATCTGATAAATGGGCAAGTGCCTGAATTTTATGCACTAATTGTAGTCTCACCTATTCATTGATAATGACCGGTCATTGTGGACACATTTTGTGTGTTCAGATGCCCTGTGTGGACAAAGTCATGGAACATTATGACAATCAGATTAAATTAACTACATTTTTCACAGAGAAAACTTGTAAACCGGTTAAATTTTGACCGGAACACAACAGGAGGGTTAAAAAAATAACCCTTACTTCACTTTTGCGCAGGCAATCAAGTGGTCAAATACATGTCTACAGCGCGGCCATGCGGTAGCTTTGTTTTACCGTGACACCATCATATACAACCACGTTGTTTTTCTCTACAACTTAAACACAGCTTTTGTGTGAGTGGAACATCTTATCATAATAATTAGCATTTTACATTGAAATGAACCAAAACCATCAAAACCATGTGTCATGCCTAATTAATATGGATATATGCAAATGCAAATACCTATGTTATGCCTCAACAGAATATGCTGTACATACAGTACAGTCTTTATGTATTTTTCTTAGCAGCAGAGACAGTGTGGGAGGGAGTTGTAGGCTACTCCAGATGCCTGTGGTGGGTGGGTGAAATGCAGCAGGAGGAGAATGAGGGGAAGAGGAAGGTTTGGAGAATCCATGGTCACTTACAACTTGGCACACACTGGTTGAATCAACATTGTTTCCACAACACAACAGGTCAGCAAGAGACTCACTCCTCTCTCTCTCTCTCTCTCTCTCTCTCTCTCTCTCTCTCTCTCTACCTCTCTCTCTCTCTCTCTCTCTCTACCTCTCTCTCTACCTCTCTACCTACCTACCTCTCTCTCTCTCTCTCTCTCTCTCTCTCTCTCTCTCTCTCTCTCTCTACCTCTCTCTTACCTCTCTCTCTCTACCTCTCTCTCTACCTCTCTCTCTACCTCTCTCTCTCTCTACCTCTCTACCTCTCTCTCTCTCTCTCTCTCTCTCTCTCTCTCTCTCGCTCTCTCTCTCTCTCTCTCTCTCTCTCTCTCTCTATCTCTCTCTCTCGTTATGCTCTGTCGCTGTACCTCTCTCACTCCTTCACTAAGCAGACTTCCATACTTCCCTGGAAACCAGCATGAAGAACAAAGTGCACGAGAGGAGGAAAAGGACGATGGAGAGTGGGTAGGCATGCCGGCATCAGAGCCATGGCTCTCACCAGCCAACCTACTCTAAGGCCAATGCAACAGATGGAGGCTCATAGCAGAATAATGTAAACAATGTAACAGGAGTGAAACTGTTCAGTTAATTAACATGAAGTAGCTATTTGAAGAGTTTCTACATCCATTTTAACATAGCTTAGGCAGTTATTTGGCAGAGTTGTTCCAAAGGTGCAGCGCTCGACTAAAACGTCTGTAAAAAATGCAGACTGTTCTTAGTTACAACGTTGCTCTCTTTTCCTGTGCAAGCATTTGACTCAGATAGTCAGACAAATTACCATACATCTGAATGATGTATATCGAAGATCAGGACACTGTCCTCTTTAGAAAGTTATGAACATAATCAAACCACTTTTGTCACACACACTCCATTTTTCAGATTAGAAAATGTTCCAGAGTCCGTAGAGCCTTAATCTCCTGATGGAAAGCAGAACAACAGAACAATACACACACACACACACACTCACACTCACACACGTACAGACATATACACACACACAAGCACTACTTCGCAGAAGATATGGACAAATGCTACTCGTCTTAGAAATAATTTGCATTGAGCCACAAATGCAATTAAGCACTGTTCCATTAATGTTGTTTTATTTCACAACATCAATTTTCCAATCAGCATGGGTTGCCTGAGAAAGTTAGTCGATAATAAGCAACAAGACAATCTAACGATTGGATTTTTAGAGTGTTACGTGTCACTAGGAACTATGTCAGAGGCTGTGTGTGTGTGTGTGTGTCAGAACAGCTTCATATCAAGGTTGTTTGGACTAAGAAACTGATTAGAGACAATGTGACGTTAAATCACAGGAATCAAGTGATTTCCACAAAGCATGAAACCAAATGCATGTAGCATAATGTTTCAGGAAATGCACATTGGCATCTGAGATCTAACACTGATCTAACATCTGTGGATATGGACCAACCAAGCTTCTGGTAAATCACCAACAACATTCTGCCTTGTGTTTGTCACTGTACCTGTGAAACAAAACAGCCAGTAGCAAAAAGTTGAGTCTGTCAGAGGAAAAGTACCGTGAATATATGGATATTCAGAAACTCTTGGAGGACTTTTTTTATTTTTTATTTATTTCACCTTTATTTAACCAGGTAGGCTAGTTGAGAACAAGTTCTCATTTGCAACTGCAACCTGGTCAAGATAAAGCATAGCAGTGTGAACAGACAACACAGAGTTACACATGGAGTAAACAATTAACAAGTCAATAACACGGTAGAAAAAAAAGGGGAGTCTATATACATTGTGTCCAAAAGGCATGAGGAGGTAGGCGAATAATAAAAATTTTGCAGATTAATAACACTGGAGTGATAAATGATCAGATGGTCATGTACAGGTAGAGATATTGGTGTGCAAAAGAGCAGAAAAGTAAATAAATAAAAACAGTATGGGGATGAGGTAGGTAAAAATGGGTGGGCTATTTACCGATAGACTATGTACAGCTGCAGCGATCGGTTAACTGCTCAGATAGCAGATGTTTGAAGTTGGTGAGGGAGATAAAAGTCTCCAACTTCAGCGATTTTTGCAATTCGTTCCAGTCACAGGCAGCAGAGAACTGGAACGAAAGGCGGCCAAATGAGGTGTTGGCTTTAGGGATGATCAGTGAGATACACCTGCTGGAGCGTGTGCTACGGATGGGTGTTGCCATCGTGACCAGTGAACTGAGATAAGGCGGAGCTTTACCTAGCATGGATTTGTAGATGACCTGGAGCCAGTGGGTCTGGCGACGAATATGTAGCGAGGGCCAGCCGACTAGAGCATACAAGTCGCAGTGGTGGGTGGTATAAGGTGCTTTAGTGACAAAACGGATGGCACTGTGATAAACTGCATCCAGTTTGCTGAGTAGAGTGTTGGAAGCAATTTTGTAGATGACATCGCCGAAGTCGAGGATCGGTAGGATAGTCAGTTTTACTAGGGTAAGTTTGGCGGCGTGAGTGAAGGAGGCTTTGTTGCGGAATAGAAAGCCGACTCTTGATTTGATTTTCGATTGGAGATGTTTGATATGAGTCTGGAAGGAGAGTTTACAGTCTAGCCAGACACCTAGGTACTTATAGATGTCCACATATTCAAGGTCGGAACCATCCAGGATGGTGATGCTGGTCAGGCGTGCGGGTGCAGGCAGCGAACGGTTGAAAAGCATGCATTTGGTTTTACTAGCGTTTAAGAGCAGTTGGAGGCCACGGAAGGAGTGTTGTATGGCATTGAAGCTCGTTTGGAGGTTAGATAGCACAGTGTCCAAGGACGGGCTGGAAGTATATAGAATGGTGTCGTCTGCGTAGAGGTGGATCAGGGAATCGCCCGCAGCAAGAGCAACATCATTGATATATACAGAGAAAAGAGTCGGCCCGAAGATTGAACCCTGTGGCACCCCCATAGAGACTGCCAGAGGACCGGACAGCATGCCCTCCAATTTGACACACTGAACTCTGTCTGCAAAGTAATTGGTGAACCAGGCAAGGCAGTCATCCGAAAAACCAAGGCTACTGAGTCTGCCGATAAGAATATGGTGATTGACAGAGTCGAAATCCTTGGCAAGGACGATGAAGACGGCTGCACAGTACTGTCTTTTATCGATGGCGGTTATGATATCGTTCAGTACCTTGAGCGTGGCTGAGGTGCACCCGTGGCCGGCTCGGAAACCAGATTGCACAGCGGAGAAGGTACGGTGGGATTCGAGATGGTCAGTGACTATGAAAGTGGACGTCAAAAATGCTTCTTTATTGTTGAAGACCAATGCGTTTCAGCATGTACCCTTCCTCTGGGTTTTTGGAGGAAAGTACAGTGACATACAGTCCTGTGAAGAGAGGCTGAAGATAGAGGGGTGAGGAGGGGCAAGTTGAGGTGATGTGCAGCGAGCAACAGACAGGAGTAGAATCAGCAGTAGTGGCAGTGGAATACTGATAGGGGACATGTGGCAGAGAGGGACTGTGAGCCAACAGTGCCTGCACACACACGCACGCACGCACGCGCACACGCACACACACACACACACTCATTACAATATTTTTCCAGTCTGACGGACTGTTAATTGTCAACATGGAATAAAGTAAACGTCTGTATACTGTACATTTTCATACATCACCTGCATCATCCTATGACTTGGAGGATAAAGAGTTTATACCTACTCTTTGACCTTCGGTAGTATCAGACTGGACTAAGATTTT
This sequence comes from Oncorhynchus kisutch, assembly GCF_002021735.2. Taxonomy (NCBI): domain Eukaryota; kingdom Metazoa; phylum Chordata; class Actinopteri; order Salmoniformes; family Salmonidae; genus Oncorhynchus; species Oncorhynchus kisutch. Next base: position 25,528,489 of record NC_034190.2, read on the forward strand.
AGGAGTGTTGGGTTCTGAGAATATGAAATATACTTATTCATGTCACTGAGGGAGAGAGGGTAATGTATGACGTTTGCATTATAGCAGGTGTCCTATTGAAATATTGAATAGGGAAGCGATCACATGTGGCAGGCATTGATAAGATCAGGTTATGGTCACGTTAAGGGAGAAAGAAAAGTTTATGGCCCGTATCACCGTGTCCTGCCTAGCAGTGAAGACACAATGTTTGTACAGATGTGTAGGAGGAGACGGGTTAAATATCAGTGTTTGTGTGAAAATGTTTTTGTCTAATGCAGCTGTATTGACCCTCTGGGAAGAATAAACTTGGTGAAGCTTTCATAGTGTCTGTAGAGTTTTATACTCTGAGAATTAGAGCCTAACAGGAGCAAGAGGCCCACATCTCTCCTTCTTAAGTGAAATGTAAGAGCAGGATATTTATTTATTTCAATTCACACACTCACACTTCACTTCCATGGGTGTAATTGCAGTACACAATGGTACTTTACGCTGTACGGTTTCTCATCAGTGCAAAGTAATTACACAGGGCCCCGGGGGGGGGGGGGGGGGGGGGGGCAATAAAACACATGCAGAGCGGAGAATGAACCCTGCACTACCAGGTGATGGAGACTGGCTGCATCAGGATTATTAAACAGGAGACCAGGCCGCAGCATTGTGGATCAGAATACTGATCATATCACCTACCCTCTCAGATCAGTTCAGCTCCTCTCCTCTCAGTTTGACCAGGCTTTGTTTCAGCTTTCAGCTCTCAGCTCAGCTCAGCTACTCTCCTCTCAGTTCGCCCAGGCTCTGTTTCAGCTCTCTCAGCTCAGCTCCTCTCCTCTCCATTCTACCAGGCTCTGTTTCAGCTCTCAGCTCAGCTCAGCTCAGCACCTCTCCTCTCCATTCTACCAGGCTCTGTTTCAGCTCTCTCAGCTCAGCTCCTCTCCTCTCTCCGTTCGACCAGGCTCTGTTTCTTAGGATCTGGAGAGAGAGAGAGAGGTTTGTCAGCTTGTTGACCTGTGAGAGAGGTTATAAGTGGGTATGTATGGTATGCACTACATTGGCCTAAAGGAGCCAAGGGCTTTAGTCAAGTAAGTCATCTCTCTTGCGGCAATTCATTTGGGTGCCCAAGAATATTTAGTTAGCTATATAAAGTGGGCTTCATTGCAAGGTATTCCTGCTTGAGCTTCAATATGGAGGAGATGCTGTTTTGATCAGTTCAGTAATCCTAGAGTTATGGGGTCATGGGGTTAAGCTCTACCCATCCACACCCTGCCAAGTTTAGAACAACAAGAAACTATCTGAGGACAGAGGAGCAGTGACAGTATGAATCAATAGAAAGGAGAGAAAGAAAAAGGAGGAGGGAGGAAATGATGATTGATGTTGATGAGAGTGGGAGACATAGACAGCTCTGGCATCTCTCTTACAGTTCAGCCTAACCCTGCTGTCTCAGACAGAGATAAGGGGAAGGAGATAGGGTCGGCAGGGTGAAGGTCACACACGCAGAATTGAGAAAGATAAGGAGGAGATAGGGCCGCAATGCAGGGTAATAACTCAACACTCAATATCTCGCAGATCAGACCAGACTGTGCGAAAACAAGAACGCTCCTGTCTCCCTGAAGGATAATAGAACCTCTGTCCATCTGTCTCTCTCACTCCCTCCCTCACTCTCCCTCTCTCACTCCCTCCCTCGCTCTCCCTCTCTCTCACTCCCTCCCTCGCTCTCCCTCCCTCTCTCATTCTCCCTCTCTCTCTCTCACTCCCTCCCTCGCTCTCCCTCTCTCTCCCTTTCTCCTTCCCTCGCTCTCCCTCTCTCTCCCTTTCTCCTTCCCTCCCTCCATTCATGGGAATTGCAACTGTATGGATTGAATGTAGGTAATTGTATTTGTGGTATATGAAACTGTAGTGTTGATTAAGTCGTTTGTAGTTTATTACATTTTTATTGGTCATTTTGAATTTATTGTATTGTTGTCCTCACTGCACCATTGTATTTGAAACCCTGATCTCAATGGGTTGCCCTGAATAAATAACCTTTTTTTTTAAAGGCAGCGTTTAGTCCCTAAAACACAGTGCAATGAACAATCGGCAGTCAATCGCTAGATCCACACAGGGGCGATGTGTGCAAGCCTATGGTTGATGGAAGTTAACACGTCTGTCCTGCTCCGTCCCTTGTTCCCTCACTTCTTACCTCCCCTCCTTCTCCTCCCTCCATCCATCTCCCTCCCTTGCTCTTTTACTTCCCTCCATCCCTGTCCTTCTTTCTCTCCTCTGTTACCTACCCTCCCTCTCTCCTTCCCTTCCTCCCTGTCCTTCTTTCTCTACTTGTCATTCTTCAACAGGCAAGTCACACCTGCTGGCTGAGTTAGCTGTGTCCCTTATGGCTGTCAACATGGCTGGCACAGAGGGGGTGACAGGGTGGTTCAAGTGGCTTTGCCTGCTGCCATGGTGGTATCTGTCCTCTTCCACAAACCACAACACAAACACACACACACACACACACACACACACACACACACACACACACACACACACACACACACACACACACACACACACACACAGCCCTGCCATCTCATTGACTCTTCAACAGTGCTCTGGCAGTTATGCCAACAAGGTCGCTCCGCATGGTCTCGCCCTCTACAGTACCCTCGTCTTCACGGTACTGAGTCTACTCAGAGGATGAAGAGAGGATATCTCATAAAGACCCTCTCTTTTAGATTCATTCTTGGTTGCTTCATATAAAATATTCATATGAAATATTCATACTCCGATGACAGTGACTGAACTAAAAAGTGTCATGTGTATCATGTTCGAACTTGATCATTGTGGAAGGTGCCCATTTACGCCGCATACGCTTTTACGTTTTTCCTCATTTGAGAAGCACCATGGAATGTTTCTGAAATACGAGGTACTATCATCCTTTCCTTTGGCTTAAAATCATTTTGAATCATTTTCCTGCTTGCATCCTCTGACAGGAACAGATTGTGGAAAGTGTCACCTAGCTTTAAAACATGTGCAGTAAGTTTGATTTAAAGTAGAGTAGATGATTTTACAGCCAAAAAATGCTAATGATCCTTTGAACATGTAATTGCCTAACTCCCCATTTTCTTTGCTGTGCTTACAAACATATTACAGTGGGGCAAAAAGTATTTAGTCAGAAAATGATGGTGGAAAATAAGTATTTGGTCACTTCTTCTTTAAGAGGCTCCTCTGTCCTCCACTCGTTACCTGTATGAATGGCACCTGTTTGAACTTGTTATCAGTATAAAAGACACCTGTCCACAACCTCAAACAGTCACACTCCAAACGCCACTATGGCCAAGACCAAAGAGCTGTCAAAGGACACCAGAAACAAAATTGTAGACCTGCACCAGGCTGGGAAGACTGAGTCTGCAATAGGTAAGCAGCTTGGTTTGAAGAAATCAACTGTGGGAGCAATTATTAGGAAATGGAAGACATACAAGTTCACTGATAATCTCCCTCGATCTGAGGCTCCACGCAAGATCTCACCCCGTGGGGTCAAAATGATCACAAGAACGGTGAGCAAAAATCCCAGAACCACACGGGGGGACCTAGTGAATGACCTGCAGAGAGCTAAGACCAAAGTAACAAAGCCTACCATCAGTAACACACTACGCCGCCAGGGACTCCAGCAGTGCCAGACGTGTCCCCCTGCTTAAGCCAGTACATGTCCAGGCCCGTCTGAAGTTTGCTAGAGAGCATTTGGATGATCCAGAAGAAGATTGGGAGAATGCCATATGGTCAGATGAAACCAAAAATATAACTTTTTGGTAAAAACTCAACTCGTCGTGTTTGGAGGACAAAGAATGCTGAGTTGCATTCAAGGAACACCATACCTACTGTGAAGCATGGGGGTGGAAACATCATGCTTTGGGGCTGTTTTTCTGCAAAGGGACCAGAACGACTGATCCGTGTAAAGGAAAGAATGAATGGGGCCATGTATCGTGAGATTTTGAGTGAAAACCTTCCATCAGCAAGGGCATTGAAGATGAAACGTGGCTGGGTCTTTCAGCATGACAATGATCCCAAACACACCGCCTGGGCAACGAAGGAGTGACTTCGTAAGAAGCATTTCAAGGTCCTGGAGTGGCCTAGCCAGTCTCCAGATCTCAACCCCATAGAAAATTTGGAGGGAGTTGAAAGTGCGTGTTGCCCAGCAACAGCCCCAAAACATCACTGCTCTAGAGTAGCTCTGCATGGAGGAATGGGCCAAATTACCAGCAACAGTCTGTGAAAACCTTGTGAAGACTTACAGAAAATGTTTGACCTCTGTCATTGCCAACAAAGGGTATATAACAAAGTATTGAGATAAACTTTTGTTATTGACCAAATACTTATTTTCCACCATCATTTGCAAATAAATTCATAAAAAATCCTACAATGTGATTTTCTTTTTTTGTCTGTCATAGTTGAAGTGTACCTATGATGAAAATTACAGGCCTCTCTCACCGTTTTAAGTGGGAGAACTTGCACAATTGGTGGCTGACTAAATACTTTTTTGCCCCACTGTGCCACATTATAAACATATTATTCAGCATACTTTATGCCTTCCTTACAGTATAATCTCCAAAGTCTAAGCCATGGGGGAGGATAAAATATTGAATTTGGCCTTTGCTACTGTAGCCCATAGAAATGCATTGAATTACACATTCTTATTAAATGACAAAACAAACAGTCAAAAAATGTATCATAAGGAATCCCAAACTTTTTACAGTCCAGTACCACTTCAAACATTCAACCTCCAGCTGCGTACCCCCTCTAGCACATTCAAATGTCACAGAACTGCTTGTTGCAATTTTGACGAGGCTCTCTTGTTCAGATATAGTTCAGTGGACTGGAGGCAAGGCATGAAAGGGATCCAGTTGTTTGTGTCATCCATTTCGGGAAAGTACCTGCGTAATTGCACACCCAACTCACTCAGGTGCTTCGCTATATCACATTTGACATTGTCCGTAAGGTTGAGTTCATTTGCACACAAAAGAATCATACAATGACGGAAAGACCTGTGTGTTGTCCTTGTTAATTTAATGCAGACAGAGAAGAGCTCCAACTTCTTAATCATAGCCTCAGATTTGTCCCGCACATTGAATATAGTTGCAGAGAGTTCCTGTAATCCTAGATTCAGATCATGCCATGGCTTTTGTGCCATCAGTACAGATACCAACATGAGCCGCAGCTATGTTTGGCTACATACAGACCGTTAGTGGGATTCCCAGAGAGAGTAATGGTTAATGTGATTGGATGTTAATTGTTTGACTAGGTTACCTGTATATGACATTGTGTTGTTATTTCGCTGAACACTAGATGGTTGATTTTTAAGTTGGGCAGTGAAACGAGGCTACTCAGGTGAGAAAAAAACATCACCCAAATGTATAGCCCCGCTGTAAAATATAAATGTACTGTTTGAAAATGTGAAGATCTTAAAAAAAAATATATACATACATATATATATCTTTAAATGTGATACACATTTTTATTTGGCGTACCCCCGATGTCATTTGGACGCTATAAACAGAAGTTGGCACATCGACAGTACCGACTTTGAGACGAGTCCAGTGGGTCTTGGGGGGGCTTTTTTTTCATACCGCTAATGGTTATCTTCAAACGGGTCCCGTGACACTTGTGGGGGTCGTAGAGAACAATGTGGTCTTAGAGTGTTCTTATTATACTGTAAGCCAAACTATTCGGACGCAAGCTACAGATGTTTTCGCCAGAGGTCCGATTTTCGTTATGTCTTACGGTCTGACAAACACCGCTGTTGCTCAGCCACGTTCCACAGCAGATGCAAAAGGCGGATGCGGTGGATTGAGATGCAGTCCATGCAGATATCTATAGTTTAAACCTATGCATTTTGATGGGGATTTTCTTATTATGTTACATAGATTGACGACTCTTAAGGAATAATATGTAATTTACTGTACATACATGACATTGAGATATTTATAAGGTGTCTCATGAATATATTTCCTCTCAGTCATAGTGAGGTGAGTTTGAAAAGCACAATACTGTTTTAATGATAAGTGTTTGATCTGATTTTTGTTTGCATTGATGTCAGAGGGGTTAGAGGGACAATAGAGCCCTGAGTACCAGGCCTTTAGCGACCTGATGGTCGATAGCGAGTTGGATTCTACCAACCCATGTAAAGAGTGCATAAAAGGAGATTATATGACTCAACGGTCACATGGAATTGTACTGTGGTCATGACTGCCGGTGTGGCGGTAATACCTCAACAGCCATAGCTATGGGTCTATATTTGTTCCAACACCCTCCTTAGTCTTACCCCATCAAAACCCAAAATATAAGCTTGTTTGTGAACAATGTTATTGAACACTGTATAACTTCAAAACATGGTTAAAACAAGCATATTGATCTCATGGATGGTCAGTCCTCTTGCTTGCACACACACACACACACACACACAAGCATTTACACACACACACACACACACACACACACACACACACACACACACACACACACACACACACACACACACACACACACACACACACACACACACACACACACACACACACACACACACACACACACACACACACACACACACACAAGCATTTACACACACACACACACACACACACACACACACACACACACACACATACACACACACACACACACACACACACACACACACACACACACACACACACACGCACACGCACACGCACACACACCTACACCTACAGTAGGCCTACTTCCATTATGTAAATAAATAAACAAAGTAACTTACATGTATTCATTGCCTACCTGTACCCACGGTCCTCAAAAGGCTACAGGCGGCGCTGCTTGTGTCTGATTGTCTCCCATCAAACACACAAGCAAAGCATTACATGACATGATCACAACACAGAGGTTTAGCTCCATAAATTACAGTCAGCAACATAAGCTAAGTAACTGATACCTGTGTGTCTTTTCAGCAGCTCCCAGGTTCTTTATCACACCATTGAAGATCCTGTCATGAGGTTTTTTATTGAACTTTTATTTATTCAAGGGAACCCATTGAGATCAGCATCTAATATACAAGTGTGCCTTGAGGACAACAATACGGGAAATTCTAAATGGTCAATGACAATAAAATAAACTACAAATTACAGAATTAACACTACAGCTTCAAACACAGACAACAACAGCACCTGAGGGGATGTGATGTGTCGATCTCACCTGTGTCAGTGAGTTAAAGCGGGGGTGTGTGTGTGTGTGTGTGTGCGTGTGCTAGTGTGCGTGTGTGCATATTTTCTGCAGTTTGTGTAAACCAAAACAAAGATAGGTTGTTGAGGTCACCATCGTGAGTTCTGTGAATCAATACGACTTTAGGTGAGAGCTTGAAGCAGACACCAAAAGATCTGACATTAGGTGGAATGAGCTGGAGAAGCTCCTAAAGATAGAAAGTGAGTCATCATTATTTCACCACCAGAGAGCAGTAGAGGTTTATTTCATTGCAGGTTGCAGAGCTTGTGGCTAGGATCACTTCCTCATCGTACTGCATTAATAGACAGCAATGTCTGGCACACAGACACACACCCACACACACACACTGTTAATCTCCACGTCTCTCTCTGTCACACCCACTGCTCTGCAAGGTTTAATCCACCCTGTCATGGGATGTATCCATGAAGGGCGTGGGGCTGGTCGCAGTGCATTGCTGACATGGTACCTGGGCCCAGCTGGTTATTATACGGGATGTCTTCCTTATTCTGAATTGTCAGAGTGTCTGAGGGCTGGGCAGGGGAGAGGATGTGGTGTCATGTAGGCAAGAGGAGCTTGCCTGGTCCCAGACCTGTTATTAAGTGCCGTCTAGCCAGAGGAGATGGCTATACAGCAGAAACAAATCTGGGACCAGGCTAGAGGAGCCAGACATCATACACTTTACTGAATGAGCCACTTGGGGAAATGTTTCTTGTTTGACACAACACAGATCTTTCCAAACTTGGAAAGGTATCAGACTGAGAACTGAATAGAGATCATTATGTAGGAAGAGAAGTGCGAGGGACAGAGGAATAACCAGCACTGTAAACACCTGAAATCAATCATGAAACACAGCAATATATGATGACTTACGCAAAGTGTGAATGTGTTGAATCAATTAAGTGCAGAATTCTCACGTGTCAGTAATTCAAAATGTTAAAACACTCAAGTCAAGGAAGTGAAATATGTGTTCAGCCAAACCACACTAGTGACAAAAGTAATTCATGTGTGACTGACGTACGAAAACCAAACAAATGTACGGACGTAGACAGATCCACAGTCCCCTCCCCGATTTGATTTTGGGGGACAACAAAGCGTTCTCCCGTAAACAGCTGAGGAACGTGGCAGGATACATTTAACCACTCAAATACATATATGCAAGGACTCACATATGGACACAAGGACTTGACCGACCATGACATCAACATGATTGTTTTAACCATGTTTTGCAGCTATACAGTGTTCAATTATATTGTTCACAAACAATGAAGTAAAACAAGCCTTATTTGGGGTTTTGATGGGGTAAGACCGTTGTTCATGAGGCATTTCTAAGTTACATTCTTCAAGTACCAATGGCCATCTACAGGCAGTACAGTGTGTGTTTTGTGAGTGTGTGTGTGAGTGTTTGTGTTTGTGTTATTTAATGTTTAATCCCCTCAAAAGGGCATTGTCTTCTTTACTAGTCCCCACCCAAGTATCTCCTCCATGTCTCGGCTAGACAGTACAGCATGAGGAAGTGGGACAGGGGCACCACGTTACAATATAACAGACAGAGGGGACACCCTGATCATCAACAACGTCACCAAGGAGGATGCTGGAACTACACGTGTGCGGCTAACATTATATGCCAGACTCCTTTCAGGAGGGCGAAGGGAAATCTACGGGTGGAAGGTGAGGCTGCATGGGTTTCTTCCAGCTCTTGACTCATCACTACAGCCCTTTTGACCTTAGTGGGCATTTCTCTTCATGCATTTAAAAAATAAATATAGTGGAAAACCTATGCTTTTAAATGCAGAGTTGCAGGATGCATTATCAAACCTTTTGCAAATAAAATCATCTGTTAAATAACATGTGTAATCAAATCAAATGTTATGTTCATTATTTTATGTTAATGTGTTGAAGCGTTTTCTTTCTGGGCTGTTTTGATTTGATTTTTGTTTTTGCAGAATTTGTCGGTAAAATGTTTGAGTGTTATATGACAAATATCAATGTTCCCCTGTAGGTTCTTGGCCTATCCACAGGGAGTACTTGGTAAGACTCATAGGAACATAGGCCTACTGGTAAACTGGACATGAGGAGGTACTTCAGGCAAAGCCGTTCATATAGGCAGACTACGTGCTGCGTTACATTTTGGGGAGGAATTCAGTTGGGGTCTCACCTTACTGTAAAAAAGTAAAGGTGAAATTTCTAAACTTGGTAGTGCCTCAGCAGTTTTCCCCTTATGTCAGTAACTCAAGAGCTGCAAAACCTGGACCCGTACAAATCAGCTGGGCTTGACAATCTGGACCCTCTATTTCTGAAACTATCTGCCACCATTGTCGCAACCCCTATTACCAGCCTGTTCAACCTCTCTTTCATCTCGTCTGAGATCCCCAAGGATTGGAAAGCTGCCGCAGTCATCCCCCTCTTCAAAGGGGGAGACACCCTGGACCCAAACTGTTACAGACCTATATCCATCCTGCCCTGCCTATCTAAGGTCTTCGAAAGCCAAGTCAACAAACAGGTCACTGACCATCTCGAATCCCACCGTACCTTCTCCGCTGTGCAATCTGGTTTCCGAGCCGGTCATGGGTGCACCTCAGCCACACTCAAGGTACTAAACGACATCATAACCGCCATCGATAAAAGACAGTACTGTGCAGCCGTCTTCATCGACCTCGCCAAGGCTTTCGACTCTGTCAATCACCATATTCTTATCGGCAGACTCAGTAGCCTCGGTTTTTCGGATGACTGCCTTGCCTGGTTCACCAATTACTTTGCAGACAGAGTTCAGTGTGTCAAATCGGAGGGCATGCTGTCCGGTCCTCTGGCAGTCTCTATGGGGGTGCCACAGGGTTCAATTCTCGGGCCGACTCTTTTCTCTGTGTATATCAATGATGTTGCTCTTGCTGCGGGCGATTCCCTGATCCACCTCTACGCAGACGACACCATTCTATATACTTTCGGCCCGTCTTTGGACACTGTGCTATCTAACCTCCAAACAAGCTTCAATGCCATACAACACTCCTTCCGTGGCCTCCAACTGCTCTTAAACGCTAGTAAAACCAAATGCATGCTTTTCAACCGGTCGCTGCCTGCACCTGCATGCCCGACTAGCATCACCACCCTGGATGGTTCCGACCTAGAATATGTGGACGTCTATAAGTACCTAGGTGTCTGGCTAGACTGCAAACTCTCCTTCCAGACTCATATCAAACATCTCCAATCGAAAATCAAATCAAGAGTCGGCTTTCTATTCCGCAACAAAGTCTCCTTCACTCAAGCCGCCAAGCTTACCCTAGTAAAACTGACTATCCTACCGATCCTCGACTTCGGCGATGTCATCTACAAAATGGCTTCCAACACTCTACTCAGCAAACTGGATGCAGTCTATCACAGTGCCATCCGTTTTGTCACTAAAGCACCTTATACTACCCACCACTGCGACTTGTATGCTATAGTCGGCTGGCCCTCGCTACATATTCGTCGCCAGACCCACTGGCTCCAGGTCATCTACAAGTCTATGCTAGGTAAAGCTCCGCCTTATCTCAGCTCACTGGTCACGATGGCAACACCCATCCGTAGCACGCGCTCCAGCAGGTGTATCTCACTGATCATCCCTAAAGCCAACACCTCTTTTGGCCGCCTTTCGTTCCAGTACTCTGCTGCCTGTGACTGGAACGAATTGCAAAAATCGCTGAAGTTGGAGACTTTTATCTCCCTCACCAACTTCAAACATCAGCTATCTGAGCAGCTAACCGATCGCTGCAGCTGTACATAGTCTATTGGTAAATAGCCCACCCTTTTCACCTACCTCATCCCCGTACTGTTTCTATTTATTTACTTTTCTGCTCTTCTGCACACCAATATCTCTACCTGTACATGACCATCTGATCTTTTATCACTCCAGTGTTAATCTGCAAAATTGTAATTATTTGCCTACCTCATGCCTTTTGCACACATTGTATATAGACCCCCCCTTCGTTTTCTACTGTGTTATTGACTTGTTAATTGTTTACTCCATGTGTAACTCTTTGTTGTATGCTCACACTGCTATGCTTTATCTTGGCCAGGTCGCAGTTGCAAATGAGAACTTGTTCTCAACTAGCCTACCTGGTTAAATAAAGGTGAAATAAAATAAAAAATAAAAAAAAAATTAGCCCATGTCAGCATTTTTTTTTTAGGTTGCTAGGTAAGGTAGTAGCCGGGTATCTAAATCTTGTAGTAGGCCTAATCATCATCAAATTACTGACCGGGCATGCAAGTCATTTGCTCAGCAGCCCTGACCTCCAGGGGGCCCCCATTGATTTTGTTAATCACTCTTACACATACGTACACACTACATGACAGAAAGTATGTGGACACCTGCTCAACAAACATTTCATTCCAAAATCATGAGCATTAATATGGAGTTGGTCTCCCCTTTGCTGCTATAACAGCCTCCACTCTTCTGGGAAAGATTTCCCCTAGATGTTGGAACATTGCTGCAGGGACTTGCATCCATTCAGCCATAAGAGCATTAGTGGTGTTTGGCGATTAGGCATGGCTTGCAGCCTGCGATTAGGCCTGCCTCGCAGAAGCACAGAATCGTCTAGAATGTCATTGTATGCTGTAGCGTTACAATGGAACTAAGAGCCCGAGCCCGAACCATAAAAAATAGCCCCAGACCATTATTCCTCATCCAGGAGGAATCAGCCAAGTAAAGCCCCCCCGGATAAACCCTCCCCTAACCCGGACGACGCTGGGCCAATTGCTTGCTGCCCTTTGGGATTCCTTGCCACGGCCGGTTATGACACAGCCTGGGATCAAACTTGGGTCTGTTGTGACGCCTCAAGCACTGCGATGCAGTGCCTTAGACCGCTATGCCACTCGGGAGGCAGAGAAAATGTGTTTTTAATCTGCAATACTCTACTTTCTTTACATCACATGGCAAAATGTGTAGAAATGCAGGAAATTAACTTTATCACTGCAAAACAATTATTCTGTTGCTGCGGATACAGAGATTTCGGCCCCACCCCTCTGGAAACCTCTTCCTCAACGCAGGGGCGGCAGGTAGCCTAGTGGTTGGAGAACTGGGCCAGCAACCGAAAGGTTGCTGAATCGAATCCCCAAGCTGACCAGAAATCTGTCATTCTGCTCCTGAACAAGGCAGTTAACCCACTGTTCCCCCAGTAGGCCATCATTGTAAATAAGAATTGGTTCTTAACGGATTTGCCTAGTTCAATAAAGGTTAAATAAAAAATAAAAACAAATATTTTTAAACCTATGGATCCGGATCACGTTCATTTGTTATTTTAAGCACACATATTTCTACGTAGCTACTGCTTACACTCCACCTCCCTTCACGTTTCCCTCTTTACTCACCCTCCTCTGAACCTCCTCAGAACCTCTTATGTACCATGATGTAGCCTATGGGCTTGTTCCACATTGCAGCCAACAGTGCAGGAGACTGCTGACTGACTAATCTACAAATTGCCTTGCACCACAAATAACTACTCATTATTATTTGTAGATCAGTCAGTCAGCCACAATTTACATTATGGAGTTGATGCTTTCGAACAAGGCTGTTTCTCTGCCTCATATTTCTGGACAGCTGAAATAAAAACATTTGAACAAATTCAAGGCCATTTTGAAGGCTACAACCTACTCTGTATGTTGTAACATATATTACAGTGGCACAAGCAGGATGCAGTCCCTACACATTGTATTGGAGTAAAAACAATCTGCGTTTGGTGTGATGACGTTAATCTTTATTGTTGCTGCCAATATCGTAGCCACCACCCAGATTTGCTGAAAAAGAACACTACTACTTTGACTGCATGTCTGCCTCCTGCTTAGCCAATGTTTACATTGATGATGAAAAAATAGTTAGCCTGTTGTCAGACCTGTTTGTGTCGTCTATAGACATAGTAGTTAGCAATACAGCAGAAACAAATCTGGGACCAGGCTAGAGCAAGACATTGTGATAGATGTGCAGATGATGATGTGCAAGTAGAGATACTGGGGTGCAAAAGAGCAAAAGGATAAATAACAATATGGGGATGAGGTAGTTTGTGTGCTACTTACAGATGGGCTGACACTTAAAGTTAGAGAGCGAGATATATGTCTCCAGCTTCAGTGAATTTTGCAATTTGTTCTAGTCATTGGCAGCAGAGAACTGGAAGAAAAGGCAGCAAAAGGAAGTGTTGGCTTTGGGGATGACCAGGGAAATATACCTGCTGGAGCGCGTGCTACGGGTGGGTGTGGCTATGGTGACCAGTGAGCTGAGATAAGGCGGGGCTTTACCTAGCAAAGACTTATAGATGACTTGGAGCCAGTGGGTTTGGCGACAAATATGTAGCGAGGGCCAGCCAACTAGAGCATACAGGTTGCAGTGGTGGGTAGCATATGGGGCTTTGGTGACAAAACAGATGGCCCTGTGATAGACTGCATCCAGTTTGCTGAGTAGAGTGTTGGAGGCTATTTTGTAAATGACATCGCCGAAGTCAAGGATCGGTAGGATAGTCAGTTTTACGAGGGTATGTTAGGAAGCATGAGTGAAGGAGGCTTTGTTGCGATAAAGGAAGCCGATTCTAGATTTAATTTTGGATTGGAGATGCTTAATGTGAGTCTGGAAGAAGAGTTTACAGTCTAAACAGACACCTAGGTATTTGTAGTTTTACACATATTTTAAGTCAGAACCGTCCAGAGTAGTGATGCTAGTCGGGCGGTCTGGTGCGGGTAGCAATCGGTTGAAGAACATGCATTTAGTTTTTTTCCACAAGCAAAGTAATACATGACATGATTACAACACAGACATTTAGCTACATACATTGCAGTCAGCATGGACAACATAAGCTAGGTAACTGATACCGGTGTGTCTTTTCAGCAGGTCCCAGGTTCTTTATCACGTCATTGAAGTGGCCATGTGGGTGTGACAGATGTGAACCAATCAGAGGGGATCCTGTCACAGAGATCTCAGGCAACAACAGCACCTTGTTGAGGTGTGTGTGTGTAAAATCTCCATTGTTTAGCATAATTATGTAAGCAGGAGGATAGTGCTTACGCTAAACTAGCAATGATGAGATTGTGTGAGCACTTGCCAAACAGACACCTGTGTCAAGGTGAGAAGCTGTGGACAGGTGTATTACAGAGGTATTCAATACGTGTCTGGATAGAGTTACCTTGCCAAACATGTTCTGAGGAAATTGTACCCAGTTACCACAAAACGTTCTGAGACTCATACTGTATGTGTCTTAGAGCTTGGTGAGTGCATGGTTATCCTATGGTTATTTTGCATAAAACCTTCCCACAATGTTCTGGGAATGGTGCAGGATACCGAGCTAGCACATAACGTTCTGAGAACCATATGTTTCTTAGATGGGATTTTTTGAGAACTTCAGCATGATGGTTCTATTTGAGGTCATGTTCTCAGAATAACGTTCTAAGAATGTTGTTTTAAACCTCTACGGGATCTGTGTCCCTATACTGGGACGGTTGATGCTAACGTGCGCTCATGTGACCAGAATGACCTTGTAAGTAACAGCAAACTTTCCAGGACATAGACTTGTCTTACACATGTCTTATACAGGCAGAAACCTTAAATTATTGTTCATATAACTACACTGTCAAATTTACAGTAGCTTTTACAGTGAAAAAATATCATGCTTTGTTTGAGGAGAGTTCACAAAAACAAAAAACTTTTATCACAGCAACTGGTTTGATACATTCACCTCTGAAGGTACAAAATGTACTTACATTTAGTAATCTCGCTCTTTTTTTGTCATCCTGAGAGTCCTAGAGATAAAATGTAGCATAGTTTTGTTTGATAAAATGTATTTTTATATTCAAATGTAGTAACTGGGTTCTACAGTTTGAACCCCTGCTGTCTCTGGCTCCACTCCCACCACGTCAGGCCATCTAGATGTTTGAAAGTTAGTGTGTAAACTTACATTTTGTATTACCATATCATTTTTGTATGTTCTCTATAGTTATGTACTTGAAAATGTATCAATTGACCAATTCGGCACATTTGGGCAGATACAAAATACTGTGGAGTTTTATAATGCTTCACTGAATCAATCTGAAACTTTGCACACACACTGATGCCATCTAGTGGCCAAAATCTAAATTGTGCCAAAACTGCAATATTATATTACGGCCTTTCTCTTGCATTTCAAAGATGATGAAACAAAAATAAATAATAGAAAATGCATGTTTTTTTGTTTGTATTATTTTGTATTATCTTCTACCAGTTCTAAATAAAGGTAAAAAAAAGTGTAATATTTTCCTACATTAATAAACCATTTCCACAAACTTTAAATTGTATCAAGAATATGCATATCCTTGCTTCAGGTAGTTACAGGAAGAGTAAGCTACAGGCAGTTAGATTTGGGTATGTAATTTTAGGTGAAAATTGAAAAAAAGGGTTCGATCCTTAAGAGGTTTTAAGGTAATCAGTCCATCCAGTATGCATAATAATACCATCCACACTCAATGGCGTTTAGTCATATTTGTTTAATTTTGGAGTATAGGTTAGACCAATTTAAGACATCTTAAATCAGTTTTATTTGATGTTTTTCTTCCATGATTAATATGCGTAGGCTATGTATTGTATAACGGCACAATCATCATTTTAATTTAGTTTTTTTTCCGGCCTTGGGCTCATAAGCCTATGCATATGCTTAAACTCTAATATGCATATGAGTGTTTTGAATTAATCATCACCTTAGAAAGCGCTGTCCATTTCATTGTGTTAGGCTTTGAAACAACATCCACAACAACCAAGTTTTACACTGTTTCAACCTGCTGTTGAACTTGATTCTTCAAATTGATCATTACAGGTGAGTTTTAAAAGTTTGATAGTAATACTGTTTTGATGACAAGTGTTTGATGTTATTTTTGATGCATTTGCAGTGATGTCAGAGTGGTTAGAGGGACAATAGAGCCCTGACTACCAGGCCATTAGGACCTGATGGTAGTTAGGAAGTTGGGTACTACAAAGACATGTTGCAGAGGGCATAAAAAGAGATTACGGAAACTCAATGGTCACATAGAATTTTACTGCGGTTATGACTTATGACTGCCGGTGTGATGGTAATAGGGTCACTGCAACAGCCAATGGCACAACGTCAGCGAGATTCAAACCTACAATCTTCAGTCCTCTATCCATGGAATTAGTCCAGGATGGAGCTAGTCTGCCATGTTTTTTAAAACTCATACAAAGGTGTTAATTTTAGTCCACTCAAACAGACCCCATTTCAAAGGAAACAAGCACCCATTAAGATCAGGTCTGGCCAATTAGTGGGCATGGAAAAACACCTGAACACCCCCCCCCCCCATGCCCACTAATTGGCCAGACCTGATCTTAATGGGTGCTTGTTTCATTTGTATGGGCAGGGTAGCCTAGTGGTTAGAGTGTTGGACTAGTAACCAAAAGGTTGCAAGTTCAAATTCCTGAGCTGACAAATCTGCCGTTCTACCCCTGAACAGGCAGTTAACCCACTGTTCCTAGGCCGTCATTGAAAATAAGAATTTTTTCTTAACTGACTTGCCTGGTTAAATAAAGGTAAATAAATAAAAACAAGATAGAGATTTGAGAAAGTTTTGTTGATGCAGAGAACGGAATGTATATGTCTTTAAGTTTCGCTCCAAAACTTGTCTGGGAGAGAACTTATAGTCCTAGACGATACTGTTGGTTCATTGATTGTGCAGGGTGGCTTACAGTTAGTTAGCCAACCATTTCTGAATTTGTATTTGATTTTGAATAGCCTAGGAATAGGGATTTTTTAAAATATATATTTCAAAATTAATAGGCTGACACATTACCTTTAGCTACAGATGATCTAATCACCATACATTTCCATCTACTCTCTCTCCTTTATTCAGTTCTTGAGCATGCAGACTGACTGTCAAGAGTTTAGTGGAAAAAAACATGGAACTATTCATGTTCCCAAACAGATTTAAATTTGTTTCCCAAATTTAGCACTGGGTAGATGAAGGAACAAGGTTGGAGAGCCAATGGCATACAGAGTTTTGGTGGAATTTCACCTGTTGGGCAGCAAGAGCATGCTCCTCAAACAGTGGTTGATGCATCGAGTGAAATACGTGTTCTTATATGTATTTCTCAAGCAGCTCATATTAAGCACAGCTCTGCTATAAAACAGAAGTAACCTACAAAAAGGACCGCCGGGAAAGCACGCGTCCTCCATTCACTATTTGTGTATACAGATCACATATATTTTTTCCACTGCCTCTGTTGCTGTCCATTTTATAATGGGCCATTCTAAATATAAACTAGTATTAGTAAAGACAAGATGAAATTCCAAATAGTCTGATGGGTGAAAATATGATCACTTGAGGAGAGAACAGCTGTGCAGCCTGAGGCAAGGAACAGAGCACAACCTTAGCCAATAGTTGCACAATGCAGCCCATATTTTGAATTCTAAGACATTCAAATGTTTTGTATGATTCCCAATTACAGTTGACAAATAACTATAAATCTCGCATATACTACCTTTTCAAATGATCACTTTTAGGCTCAACATAGCCACTTCATATGCGCACTCACTCTGTAATGGGAAATTTTTATTTTTTATTTAATTCAGCTAAGTTCTATTATAGTCTTATAAAATCATATAAAATAATGTCACGGGACTTATAAGGATATCTTTCAGCTAAATGAACAAGCCTACAGACTATGAAATGGTGCATAATCAGATGACATACAGTAGGCCAACTCATATTCTGTTCTTCTGAAATACATTCTTCATATCATGTTTCTTTAGACATGAGTCATGAGTCATTTTAGGGGATATTCAGAGGTGGAAACTTTCTGTGGGAATTAACTGGAATATATTGGTATTAATGGGAATATATGGGAATTAACGGAAATGTATTCAAATTAATATTAATACCATTTAAATGTAGATGTTATTTGCATTGGATATATTTACCATATCATATGGAGACAGAAACATAAACCTTTCACCTTATCTTAAGTATACATAAATGCAAATTATGAAATCTTTCCAATAGAAAAACAACAACAATTTAGTTACAAATGGAACTTTAATTAAATGAGTTGACTCATTTGGTTGTCTTCCTCATAGGTTTCCATGTCTTCTCCCTGGACCTCCTCAATGTCCACTTCTTAAACATAAGACTCTGAGGCCTCATCTTCACTGTCACTTTCCAACCTTGTTGAGGATGTCTCGTTGTCAGGCTCAAAGCCTCAAATTTGCCCAGATGGCCACCAATTTTTCAACACAATTGGTTGGTCTGTTGCGTGCTTTAGTGTGTGTGTTCCCAAACAAGGACCAGTTGCGCTCTGAGGCGGCGGATGTTGGTGGGATTTGGAGGATGATGGAGGCAACAGGGGAAAGAGCCTCAGATCCACAAAGTCCCTTCCACCAGGTGGCTGATGAGATATCTTGGCAAGATAATGGAGAAATGTCCTCTGGTCTGATGAAACAAAAATAGAACCGTTTGGCCATAATGACCATTGTTATGTTTGGAGGAAAAAGGGGGAGACTTGCAAGACGAAGAACACCATCCCAACCATGAAGCACGGGGATGGTAGCATAATTTTGTGGGGGTGCTTGCTGCAGGAGGGACTGGTCCACTTCACAAATAGATTGCATCATGATGCAGAAAAATGACGTTGATATATTGAAGCAACATCTCAAGACATCAGTCAGGAAGATAAAGCTTGGTCACAAATGGGTCTTCCAAATGGACAATGACCCCAAGCATACTTCCAAAGTTGTGGCAAAATGGCCTAAGTTATTGGAGTGGCCATCACAAAGCCCTGACCTCAATCCTATAGAAAATGTGTGGGCAGAACTGAAAAAGCATGTGTGAGCGAGGAGGCCTACAAACCTGACTCGGGTTACACCAGCTCTGTCAGGAGGAAAGGGCTTGTCACGCCCTGACTTTAGAGATCCTTTTTATTCTCTATTTTGGTTAGGTCAGGGTGTGACTAGGGTGGGTAGTCTAGTTTTTTTTCATATCTATGTTGGCCTGGTATGGTTCCCAATCAGAGGCAGCTGTCTATCGTTGTCTCTGATTGGGTATCATATTTAGGCAGCCTTTTCCCACTGGGGTTTTGTGGGATCTTGTCTATGTCTAGTTGCCTGCGAGCACTACATTAGTTTCACGTTTCGTTTTGCGCTTTATTGTTTTCTGTGGGTTTCATCCAATAAACATGTGGAACTCTATGCACGCTGCGCCTTGGTCCATTTATTCTAACAACGAGCGTGACTCAGTTACACCTGCTCTGTCAGGAGGAATGGGCCAAAATTCACCCAACTTATTGTGGGAAGCTTGTGGAAGGCTACCTGAAATGTTTGACCCAAGTTAAACAATTTAAAGACAATGCTACCATATACTAATTGAGTGTATGTAAACTTCTGACCCACTGGGAATGTGATGAAAGAAATAAAAGCTGAAACAAATCATTCTCTCTTCTATTATTCTGACATTTCACATTCTTAAAATTAAGTGGTGATCCTAACTGACCTAAAACAGGGAATTTTTACTTTGATTAAATGTCAGGAATTGTGAAAAACTGAGTTTAAATGTAGTTGGCTAAGGTGTATGTAAACTTCAGACTTCAACTGTACGTTCCCAGAAGTGGCAAAATTTTCACTTCCATTCTCAGAATGTTTAAAAAACGTTCTGTTTGATACTCATGGCTTCATTCCCAGAATCAATGGGAAATCAAAAACGTACATTCCCACAACTTCCGAATAACCAAATGTGCTAGCTGGGTAGTGTCCTATTCCAGGTAAAATTGTAGGTGAGTCTATTCAGTGTTGTGGCTATTCAGAGGGTTGTGACAACACAGTTGACATGTTGTGTCACATTGTTCTTTCTTTCTCTCTCTTTTCCTCCCTCTCCCTCTCACTCTGGTTGCCCTTTTCTTGTGGCAACAGGTCAGAAATATTGCTGCTGTGATGGCACACTGTGGTATGTCACCCAGTAGATATGGGAGTTTATCAAAATTGGATTTGTTTTCTCATTCTTGTGGGTCTGTGTAATCTGAGGGAAATATGTGTCTCTAATATGGTTATACATTCTTCAGGAGGTTAGGAAGTGCAGGTCAATTTCCAAATCATTTTGTGGCCAGTGTGCACATAGCCTGTCTTCTCTTGAGAGCCAGGTCTCTTTCAATAGCAAGGCTATGCTCACTGAGTCTCTTAAGCTTTCCGTAATTATGGGGTAGGTTTTCTGCCAATACTCTCTGTTTATGGCCAAATAGCTTTCTTGTTTGTACAGTTTTTTTTGTGTCAAGTAATGACCTTTTAGTTTTCTCATGATTTGGTCTCTCTCTCTCTCTCTCTCTCATTGACATGGCAAGTTAAATTACTTACATTGTCAAAGTACACATATAACAAAAAATGGTGGGACCAACAGCAATAGTAGTTGTGGAAATGGGATGACCATTTAACAGCAAAAATAATATTCATGAAAATAATAATATATTAAACCAATAGTAGTAGGCCAGTCTCAAAATGACTGAGAAGCCACATGACATGGTATAAAAGCCAAAACAAAACTGGAAATATTATTGACATTGCATTGCACTTCTCACTGGCTGTCCTTCAGGTTGTAGCAGGAGGACACATATTTGGCTGCCAAAACTGCACATTTAGGCTTTTCACCAAATAAATATTTTATATTTTATAGTTTCAAATTCTCTGTAGTGAATTATAATTTTGGGAAATAAATATTCTCTTAGGTCTGAGTATTTGTCACAGTGTAACAGGTTTGCCTGTGACGACCGGTCTCTATAGCCAAATTGTGCTCACTGAGTCTGTACCTAGTCAGTGTTTTCCTCAGTTTTCTATCAGTCACAGTGGTCAGATAGTCTGCCACCATGTACTGTCTGATCAGAGCCAAATTGCATTGAAGTTTACTTTTACTTTCTTTTTGCTTTGTGATGATTTGGTTGGGCCAGATTTTCTGAGAGCGGTCCTGAGGCTCTATGGGTTTGGTTTGGGTTAGTGAACTGAGCCTCAGAACCAGCTGGCTGAGGGGACTCTTCTCTTGTCTAATCTCTTGACATTGTTGAGCTGTGTAATGGAATGTTTTGGGATCACTTGTTTTTAGATGGTTGTACAATTTGGATGGCTCTTTTTTCTATTTCAATAAGGAGGGGGTATTGGCCCAATTCTGCTCTACATGCGTTATCTGGAGGTTTTCTTTGCACTTGCAAGACAGTCTTGCAAAACGCATGCACTATTTCAATTGGATGTTTGTCCCATTTGGTAAATTCATTGTTAGAGAGTGGACCCCATACTTCGCCGCCATATAGAGAAATTGGTTCTTTAACTAATTTGACAATTCTTTGCCAGATTCCAATTGGATGTTCCTTTTAATGGCATAGAATGCACTTCTTGCTTTGTCTCGCAGCTCATTCACAGCCATGAGAAAGCTACCTGTGTTGCTGATATTTAGTCCCAGATACGTGTAGTTTTTGGTGTGTTCTAATAGAATTGTGTCTAAATAGAATTTATTTTTGTGATCATGACTTCCGGACCTTTTTTGGAATATCATTATATTATTTTTTATTTTTTTAGATGAACCTGTGCAGATGATCTAGGTGCTGCTGTAACTCCTCCTTAGTGGGAGACAGCAGCACCAGGTCATCTGCGTACAGCAGACACTTGATTTCAGTGTTGTGTAGGATGATACCAGGTGCTGCCGATTCTTCTAATGTTTTTTCCAATTTATGAATGTAGATGTATAATAGTGTTGAACTTATTGGGTAGCCCTGTTTCACTCCACGTCCCTGAGAGAAGAAGTCTGTTTGCTTGTTGCCAATGTTTGGTGTACAATGATTTAAAACTTCTTGATGCACCCATCCCGTTAGTGGGATAATTTTCGTCAACATCCGCTGAATTGCAGAGCAATTCAAATTAAATTACTAAAAATATTTCATTTTCATGAAATCACAAGTGCAAAAAAACAAAACACAGCTTAACTTGTTGTTAATCCACCTGGCATGTCAGATTTCAAAAAAGCTGTTTGGTGAAAGCATGCCAAGCATTTATGTAAGGACATCTCTCTCAGCAGACAAAACATTACAAAAAAAGTAGATTGGTCACGAAAGTCAGAAAAGCAATCAAATTAATCGCTTACCTTTGATGATCTTCGAATGTTTGCACTCACGAGACTCCCAGTTACACAATAAATGTTCCTTTTGTTCCATGAAGATTATTTTTATATCCAAAATACCTCGATTTGATTGGCTCGTTATGTTCAGAAATCCACAGGCTCGAGAATTAGAGAGAGCATACTTAAATTCACACAGGACACCAGATAAGACAGGAGACGTACACCAGATATAACAGAGTGACCCTAGCCCCCGACACATAAACTACTTCAGCATAAATACTGGAGGCTGAGACAGGAGGGGTCAGGAGACACCGTGGCCCCATCCGATGATACCCCCGGACAGGGCCAAACAGGAAGGATATAACCCAACCCACTTTGCCAAAGCACAGCCCCCACACCACTAGAGGGATATCTTCAACCACCAACTTACCATCCTGAGACAAGGCTGAGTATAGCCCACAAAGATCTCCACCACGGTACAACCCAAGGGGGGGCGCCAACCCAGACAGGAAGATCACGTCAGTGACTCAACCCAGTCAAGTGACGCACCCCTCCTAGGGACGGTATGAAAGAGAACCAGTAAGCCAGTGACTCAGCCCCTGTAATAGGGCAGAGAATCCCAGTGGAGAGAGGGGAACCGGCCAGGCAGAGACAGCAAGGGCGGTTCATTGCTCCAAAGCCTTTCCATTCACCTTCACACTCCTGGGCCAGACTACACTCAATCATAGGACCCACTGAAGAGATGCGTCTTCAGTAAAGACTTAAAGGTTGAGACCGAGTCTGCATCTCTCACATGGATAGGCAGACCATTCCATAAAAATGGAGCTCTATAGGAGAAAGCCCTGCCTCCAGCTGTTTGCTTAGAAATTCTAGGGACAATTAGGAGGCCTGCATCTTGTGACCGTAGTGTACGTGTAGGTATGTACGGCAGGACCAAATCAGAAAGATAATTCGGAGCAAGCCCATGTAATGCTTTGTAGGTTAGCAGTAAAACCTTGAAATCAGCCCTTGCCTAGCAGCCGTATTTAGCACTAACTGAAGTTTATTTAGTGCTTTATCCAGGTAGCCGGAAAGTAGAGCATTGCAGTGGTCTAACCTAGAAGTAACAAAAGCATGGATAAATTTTTCTGTATAATTTTTGGACAGAAAGTTTCTGATTTTTGCAATGTTACTTAGATGGAAAAAGCTGCCCTGAAACAGTCTTGATATGTTCGTCAAAAGAGAGATTAGGGTCCAGAGTTACGCCAAGGTCCTTAACAGTTTTATTAGAGACAACTGTACAACCATCAAGATTAATTGTCAGATTCAACAGAAGATCTCTTTGAGTCTTGGGACCTAAAACAAGCATCTCTGTTTTGTCCGAGTTTAAAAGTAGAAAGTTTATAGCCATCCACTTCCTTATGTCTGAAACACAGGCTTCTAGCGAGGGCAATTTTGGGGCTTAACCTGTTTCATCGAAATGTACAGCTGTGTGTCATCGGCATAGCAGTGAAAGTTAACATTATGTTTTCGAATGACATCCCCAAGAGGTAAAATATATAGTGAAAACAATAGTGGTCCTAAAACGGAAACTTGAGGAACATCGACATTTACAGTTAATTTGTCAGAGGACAAACCATTCACAGAGACAAACTGATATCTTTCCGACAGATAAGATCTAAACCAGGCCAGAACTTGTCCGTGTAGACCAATTTGGGTTTCCAATCTCTCAAAATGAATGTGGTGATCGATGGTATCAAAAGCAGCACTAAGTTCTAGGAGCACGAGGACAGATGCAGAGCCTCGGTCTGACGCCATTAAAAGGTAATTTACCACCTTCACAATTGCAGTCTCAGTGCTATGATGGGGTCTGAAACCAGACTGAATCATTTCATATACATTGTTTGTCTTCAGGAAGGCAGTGAGTTGCTGCGCAACAGCTTTTAAAATTTTATTTGAGAGGAATGGAAGATTCGATATAGGCCGATAGTTTTTTATATTTTCTGGGTCAAGGTTTGGCTTTTTCAAGAGAGGCTTTATTACTGCCACTTTTAGTGAGTTTGGTACACATCCGGTGGATAGAGAGACGTTTATTATTTTCACCATAGGAGGGCCAAGCACAGGAAGCAGCTCTTTCAGTAGTTTAGTTGGAATAAGGTCCAGTATGCAGCTTGAAGGTTTAGAGGCCATGATTATTTTCATCATTGTGTCAAGAGATATAGTACTAAAACACTTGAGTGTCTCACTTGATCCTAGGTCCTGGCAGAGTTTTGCAGACTCAGGACAACTGAGCTTTGGAGGAATACTCAGATTTAAAGAGGAGTCTGTAATTTGCTTTCTAATGATCATGATCTTTTCCTCAAAGAAGTTAATGAATTTATTACTGCTGAAGTGAAAGCCATCCTCACTTGTGGAATGCTGCTTTTTAGTTAGCTTTGCGACAGTATGTAAAATACATTTCAGATTGTTCTTATTTTCCTCAATTAAGTTGGAAAAATAGGATGATCGAGCAGGAGTGAGGGCTCTTCGATACTGCACGGTACTGTCTTTCCAAGCTAGTCGGAAGACTTGCAGTTTGGTGTGGCGCCATTTCCATTACAATTTTCTGGAAGCTTGCTTCAGAGCTTTTCTGTATACCAGGGAGCAGGTTTCTTATGACAAATGTTTTTAGTTTTTAGGGGTGCACCTCCATCTAGGGTATTGTGCAAGGTTAAATTGAGTTCCTCAGTTAGGTGGTTAACTGATTTTTGTCCTCTGACGTCCTTGGGTAGGCAGAGTGAGTCTGGAAAGGCATCAAGGAATCTTTGTGTTGTCTGAGAATTTATAGCACAACTTTTGATGCTCCTTGGTTTCGGTCTGAGCAGATTATTTGTTGCAATTGCAAATGTAATAAAATGGTGGTCCAATATTCCAGGATTATGAGGAAAAACATTAAGATCCACAACATTTATTCCATGGGACAAAACTAGGTCCAGAGTATGACTGTGACAGTGAGTAGGTCCATAGACATGTTGGACAAAACCCACTGAGTCGATGATGGCTCCAAAAGCCTTTTGGAGTGGGTCTGTGGACTTTTCCATGTGAATATTAAAATCACAAAAAATTTGAATATTATCTGCTATGACTACAAGGTCCGATAAGAATTCAGGGAACTCAGTGAGGAACGCTGTATATGGCCCAGGAGCCTGTAAACAGTAGCTATAAAAAGTGATTGAGTAGGCTGCATAGATTTCATGACTAGAAGCTCAAAGACGAAAACGCCATTTTTGGGGGGTAAATTTACATTTGCTATCGTAAATGTTATCAACCCCTCCGCCTTTGCGGGATGCACGGGGGATATTGTCACTAGTGTAACCAGGAGGTGAGGCCTCATTTATCACAGTAAACTCATCAGGCTTAAGCCATGTTTCAGTCAGGCCAATCTCATCAAGATTATGATCAGTGATTAGTTCATTGACTATAACTGTGTTTAAAGTGAGGGATCTAACATTAAGTAGCCCTATTTTGAGATGTGAGGTATCACGATCTCTTTCAATAATGGCAGGAATGGAGGAGGTCTTTATCCTAGTAAGATTGCTAAGGCGAACACCCCCATGTTTAGTTTTGCCCAACCTAGGTCGAGGCACAGACACCGTCTCAATGGGGATAGCTGAGCTGACTACACTGACTGTGCTAGTGGCAGACTCCACTAAACTGGCAGGCTGGCTAACAGCCTGCACCCTGCTGCCTTGGCCTGCACCCTATTTCATTGTGGAGCTAGAGGAGTTAGAGCCCTGTCTATGCTGGTAGATAAGATGAGAGCACCACTCCAGCTAGGATGGAGTCACTCCTCAGCAGGCCAGGCTTGGTCCTGTTTGTGGGTGAATCCCAGAAAGAGGGCCAATTATCTATTATCTATCTTTTGGGAGGGGCAGAAAACAGTTTTCAACAGGCAATTGAGTTGTGAGACTCTGCTGTAGAGCTCATCACTCTCTCTAACTGTGAGGGGGCCAGAGACAATTACTTGATGCCGACACATCTTTTAGTTTATTTACACGCTGAAGCTATGTTGCGCTTGGTGACCTCTGACTGTTTCATCCTAACATCGTTGGTGACGACGTGGATAACAATATCTCTATACTCTCTACACTCGCCAGTCATAGCTGGCGAGTATCCGTAAAATAGTATCCGTAAAGTTCATAGAAACATGTCAAACGTTTTTTATAATCAATCCTCAGGTTGTTTTTACAATATATAATCGATCATATTTCAACCGGACTGTAGCTTCTTCAATAGGAGAGAGAGAGAAAATGTCTGCTCCAAGCTGCGCATGCAAAACACTGCTGGCACCCAGCCATCCAATGACGCGAAGTGATCTTTCTCGCTCATTTTTCAAAATAAAAGCCTGAAACTCTGTCTAAAGACTATTCACAACATGTGGAAGCCATGGGAAAAGGAATCTGGTTGATATCCCTTTAAATGGAGCGAAGGCAGGAAATGGAACAGAGAGCTTTCAGGAAAAACAGCACTTCCGGGTTGGATTTTCCTCAGGTTTTCGCCTGCAATATCAGTTCTGTTATACTCATAGACAATATTTTGACAGTTTTGGAAACTTTAAAGTGTTTTCTATCCTAATCTGACAATTATATGCATATTTTAGATTCTGGGCCTGAGAAATAGGCAGTTTCATTTGGGTACATTTTTCATCCAAACATCAAAATACTGCCCCCTACACTCAACAAGTTTAACCTGTTAAGGCTAGGGCAGAATACTGCCCCCGTTGGTGAAATGCGTGCCCATAGTAAACAGAAAAAAAATCTGTAAAAAATTGCTAATATATGCATATAATAAATATTATTGAATAGAAAACACTCTAAAGCTTCTAAAACCGTTTAAATTATGTCTGTAAGTAAAGCAGAACTCTCAGGGCACTCATTCTCCCAAACTCTCTCTTGTCATCCAAAAAGTTGGCCCAACTTTGACGTCATCGCCCCCACCCTTCCCAACTTTTCATATTAAAAATTGTGCACTCTCCTGAGTAATAGCATGGTATTCTTTCACTGTAATAGCTACTGTAAATTGGACAGTTCAGTTAGATTAAAAAGAATTTAAGCTTTCTGCCAATATCAGATATGTCTAACATATGTTGATATGTCTACAAAACACAAGTAGATTTTGCCTTTGTTTTGTTTTACTTTTTGATCAATTAGAGTGTGGAGGGTGTCAATGTGGTCTGTTGTATGATATTTAAAAACAATCCAATCTTGCTTCTGCTTAGGACGTTGTGTTCATCAAGGAAATGATGTTGTCTGCTATTTATGATACTACAAAGAATTTTCCCCAAGTTGCTGTTAACGCAAATTCCTCTGTAATTATTTGGGTCAAATTTGTCTCAATTTTTATAGATTGGTGTGATGAATCCTTGGTTCCAAATATCGGGGAGAACACCTGCAGTGAGGATAATGTTGAAGACTTTGTATAGCCAATTTGAATTTGTGGTCTGTATATTTGATCATTTCATTTCAAATTCCATCAGCACCACAGGCCTTTTGGGGTTGGAGCGTGCATCATTTTTTCAATAATTCTTATTCTGTAATTTGGGTATACACAGGATTCTGATAGTCTTTGACTGCTGATTCAAGGATTTGCAATTTTTATTTTATATATTTTTGTTCTGGGCTCTATGTTATATTGCTGTAGAGGTTTGCAAAGGGATTTCTCCACAAATCCCCATTTTGGATAGCCAATTCCTCTCGATGAGGGTTTGTTTAATTTATTCCAATTCTCCCAGAAGTGGTTGGATTCTATGGATTCCTCAGTTACAGCCAGCAGACTTCTAATGTGCTGTTCCTTTTTTGTTCTTAGGGTGTGTTTGTATTGCTTCAGTGTTTCCACATAGCGAAGGCGTATATTTTTGTTGTCTGGGTCTCTGTGTTTTTGATTAGATATATTTCTCAATGACTTTCTTAGATTTCTCCAATCATTATCAAACCATTTTTCATGATCCATTATTTTTGGTTTGCTCTTATGTTTTTTAAGATTAGCCAAGGAGGCTTTGTCAAATATAAAGTTTTTGTTCCAAATGGTCAAATGTACACCTTCATTGCTGTAGGAGAATGTTAAGGCAAAAAAGTTGGCCAGGAGAGATTGTATTTTTTAGCTACTAATTGCTTTTTGGTAGATTTCTGTACTGTTTGCACTCCATCTATAGGGCTGTTTAGTGCCATGCAATTTATTGGTCCGTGATGCTTCATGGTTGGGTTCCGCTCTTCTCAGATACACTGTGATTTTAGTGTCATGTTGGTAACAATGATTCGGGAGACAGGTGCAGGAATGCGTAATAGATTTTTTTATTGTACCCAAATTACAGAGTGCCGTGTAAAGGCACGGGGACGAAGACCAAACAAACACATAACAAAATATAGGGAAGAAGCCCAAAACAAAAGAGCAAGGAGGACCTTGAATAAATCACACAAGCACACAATGATTAACACACGGGACGAGACCCGTAATGATGTGTGCAATCCACAATGGCACGAAAGCCAAAACACAGCACAGATAGTCACACAAACCAACGGACATTATAACAACAAACAACCCCCCAAAACCCCTATTACGCATCCCTGCGCCTGTGTCCCGAATCATTTATACCAACATGACAGAGAGGTGTGTCGTGGCTGAATCAGAATTAGATAGGTAACATTGGTAAATAAGATGTTTTATTTACATAATAATGCTTATGTGAGATATGTCATTAGAATGTCTTCTTTTGGATAATACTGTTGGCAGTTTGCAGTTATCCCTTCTCTGCTAGGACTTAGCCACTAGGGGCCCAGAGAGGGGAGAAGTCAGGCTTGTCTTCATATGTCAATGTATCTGTTAAACCATGTGATGCTATGAAGAATATCAGAAGGGGAGGAGGACAGAATGGAGGCTTGTCTCCTTATGGGAATGTGTCTGTAACTATTGCATGTCCCCTCTGAGGTTGCCTTTATCTTGATTTAGTATATGACCCAAGAAGCTCACTGTCTTTTCTGATCTTGTCCAGGAAGGAGTGTATTTGAGATGGGAGTATCTAGAATTGACAATTGATATATGCCATTGGATGAGGTAATGGTTTGGTACTATGTTGTACCAAGAAGGAGAAAAGAACTTCGTTTCGGAGACCAAACTGAATGATAATTTATAGCTAATGCTATCTGGCTATGGGATACTCCTCTTTCAAGTAAAAGGTTCTTTGTGAACTGTTCCTGAGATCTGTGTTTCGTCATGTGAGTTGAGATGGGTGTGTCTTGGCTATAAATGATACTGTTTTGTAAGCACTCTCAGAGAATTCATTTATAGACAATGAATTGATCTGAGAGTCAAACAGGGCTATGGTGAAGCTCATATATGATTAAAGATGGACTTCATAAAATAACTCTGACTTGTGTGTGGTTTGCTCTCTCATTATTTAGTAATACAGGAAATTACCACGACAGGTGTTAGTGGGCTGTCTGTGAAGGCTCTGAGAGACTCTGGATTGAGGTCGGTGATGAAGTAGTCTACAGTACTGCTACCAAGGGATGAGCTGTAGGTGTACCTACCAAAAGACTCCCCTCTTAGCCTACCATTGACTATGTACAGAACCAGTATTCGACAGAGCTTCAGGAGCTATACTCCATTTGTTTTTCACTTTGTCATAGTTGTTTCTGGGGAGGTATATGGGGAGGGAAAGGTTGTTGCTTCCTAGTAGGTGTTTGGCCCCATGACTGTTAATAGTGTCTAGTTCTTCTGGTTTTCTACCATTCAGGTCTCCACAGACCAGTACATTGCCTTGGGCCTGAAAGTGACTAATCTCCCCCTCTAGAATGGAGAAACTCTCTTCATTGAAGTAGGGTGACTCTGAGGGGGGAATGTATGTGGCACAGAGGAAGACGTTTTTATCTGTTAAGAGAGCCTCCTTCTAGATTTTTAACCAGATATAGAATTCTCCTGTTTTGATCAATTCAATTGAATTGGTTTAATTCATTTATACCATATTAGCATTCCACCTGAGTCTCTGCCCTGTGTGATTAATTTTAATTTGGTGGATGGTACGATTATCCCCCTATAACCTAGTAGACAGCCAGTGGAAACATCATCTCTGCACCATGCTTCCTGTAGTACTACAATATCAACATCATGCATTTATTTCAGGAAGTCTGTGTTTCTGCTCTTTAGCTCAAAAGCAGAGGACTTCAATCCTTGTAAATTCTAACATGCAATGTAAAAATATTTCATAACTGTTTTTTTTTTACCTTCAAAATGAGACAAACACTCCGGTAGGCCTTGTCTTGGTGGGTCTGAAGCTGGGCTGGGGTGGTCTGTTTTGAGCTGGCTGTGGTGGGTATTGAGGTTGGTAGTGCTGTGGCCATGGCTGTGGGGTCCAGGGTGCTGGTCTGGGGTGTTGTCTCGTTGATCTCGGCGGGGTGGAGATTGCTCCGCTGTTCCTGGGAGGAGAGGTCCGGCTGTGGTTTAAAGCAACGCCCTTGATGCTGTTCCTGTTCTGTTACCTGTCTGTTCCTGATTGAATGTTGACTCCCCGTACCTGCCTCTCATCTCCAGTATCGGTCCTTACATTTTGGATGGGTAGTGAGAACAGACTGCTGAGCGCCATGCGTTTGGCTGGTTAGTGAGAAAGATGTGATTACTCACATCACAGTTTTTGTAGAGGTCTGCGAAAAAGGTTTACTGGCCTCCACCTTAGTAGTTTCTGTTTAAAAGCTTTCTTCGTTGTATCATTTTTGGCCTCTGGGAGGTAGAGAATGGATTCAGTGCTGAGGGGGAGTGGGGACATAAGCAGTAGTAGCAGAGCCCACAGGTACTGCTACTCTGTTCTGCTGCCCCATTGCCATGGCTACCCATTTTGTTTGTCTGCTACGATTGCTAGCTAGCTCTAATTTAGCTATAAAAACAACAACAAAAAGAGTGAACAATGTTCACACAAAAAAACAGAAGATGTTTAAAGTTACAGTCCGTGCTGCTTTTTGGTTTACTCACTCAGTTTGGTTGCTTGATGTAGTTGTATTAACTCCCCTTGCTAGGTTTGTTCATTTTCTTTATGGCTAGCTTGTTAGTCTGCTGGCTAGGTTTTTGTTGTGTAGCTAGCTAACTTCTTAAATTGAAGCGCAGTTACTTTTTTTCTATCTTAATTGAATATAGGTGTTGTTCATCACTTCTTGTCTTGAATTATTTTTAGATTCAAATGTTTCTCATTTTAAAAACAAAAAAAATAAAAATAAATAAGGAGCTCACATTGAGCATGTCTGTAGCTCTCGCTCCTTTTTTAAACAAGACTTAAAAAAAACAAGCATTAAGTAACTCTGTGACACACTATGTTGCCATGGTATGACATGTTGTCATGGGGAGAGGAAGGAGGATGCTGGAACAGAGAATAGACCCCTAACGTTTGCAGCAGGCTGTGTTGTGGTGTCATATATGCTGTGAAAGTGACTGAGAGGAAATATATTAACCTTATACATATCTCAATGCCATATATATATCAATTATATATTATACTGTATGGAAGGCATAACGTATGCTGTATAATATGTTTATTACATAGTATATGTTTGTAAGCACAGCAAAGAAAGTGGGGAGTTAGGCAATTACATATTCAGAAGACAATTCCCATTTTATTTGCTCTAAGATCATCATCTACTCTACTTTAAATCCAATTTACTGCACATTTTAGTCAAATTAATCTTCATGTTTTAAAGCTTAACCTGGCTGGCTGTAAAACACAGCTCACAGTATGTGTGACACATTCCACAATATGTTCCTGTCAGAGGATGCAAGCAGGAAAATGTTTCTAAATGATTTCTAAATATTTCAGAAACATTCCATGGTGCTTCTCAAATTAGGAAAAATGAAAAAGCCTTTGTGGCGTAAATAGGCACCTTCCACAATGACCAAGTTGAAACATGATACACATGACACGTTTTAGTTCATGCAGAGCGACCTGGTTGGCATTACTGCCAGAGCACTGGTGATGTGTATGCGTATGTGTGTGTGTGTGTGTGTGTGTGTGTGTGTGTGTGTGTGTGTGTGTGTGTGTGTCTATTGTGGCTGTGCTGTGGTTTGTGGAAGAGGACAGATACCACCATGGCAGCTGGCAGTGCCACTTGCACCACCCTCTCTCCCCCTCTGTGCCAGCCATGTTGGCAGCCACAGGAGACACAGCTACCTCAGTCAGCAGGTGTGCCTTGCCTGTTGGACTATGACAAGGAGAGAAAGAATGACAGGGAGGGAAGGGAAGAGAAGAGAAGGAGAGAGGATGGGAAGGAGAGAGGGAAGGCAAGAGGGAGAGAGGGAGGGGAGGTAAGGAAGGAGAGAAAGAAGGACAGGGAGGGAGGGAGTTGAAGGAGGGGAGCTGACATATGAAGGAGCGAGGGATGGAGATGGACAGAGGTGTGAACTTCTATTATTCTACAGGGAGACAGGAGTGTTCTTGTTTACACAGTCTGGTCTGATCTGCGAGAGATTGAGGGTTGGATTGTTACCCTGCCTGTCATGGAGGCCCTATCCACCACCTTATCTTTCTCAAGTCTGTGTGTGTGTGTGTGTGTGTGTGTGACCTTCACCCTGCCTGTCATGCTGACCCTATCTCCTTCCCCTTATCTCTGTCTGAGACAGCAGGGTTAGGCTGAACTGTGAGAGAGATGCCAGAGCTGTCTATGTCTCCCACTCTCATCAACATCAATCATCATTTCCTCCCTCCTCCTTTTTCTTTCTCTCCTTTCTATTGATTCATACTGTCACTGCTCCTCTGTCCTCAGGTAATAACTTGTTGTTCTAGACTTGGCAGGGTGTGGATGGGTAGAGCTTAACCCCATGACCCCATAGCTCTTGGTTTACTGAACTGATCAAAACAGCATCTCCTCCATATTGAAGCTCAAGCAGGAATATACCTTGCACTCAGACTGGCATTGTAAAAGTGGGACCTTGTGGGGACCAGGGGTACCCCAACTCAAGTTGGGATTTATACCAAGCTCACCACAGCCTCCTCTCACATACCAAAACTAATCTGGCAATAAATCCCAAAACAGGAGCTTATATTCATCTAGCCCCTCCTTTGGTTCATACCAAAGTCAAATTGATAATTTACCACATAACTATTCAAAGGTAACAGACATATTCCACAGTCCTTCATTACGTTGTAAAATAATAATTGAACGGCCTCATTATGGTGAAGCATTGGAAGCCATTCAAATTCAATGAAGGGAAAGCAAGAGAAGCGTAGTGGGTGGGGGATTGGTGAAGCGATGCTATCATAGGCAAGCTGGCTGAACACGACTTGAAAAAAGTTGGAGAAAGTTGAACTTCATGCAAATCCTCTGTGAAATCGTGACACAAGTGACCAATCGAAGCTCATCTTAGCTTCCAGCCACTGCTGGATTGGCTGACAATGGCTGTTAATACCTAACACTACTTAGCTTGCTTGCTAGCACCCACATGAGGGCAAAGCTAGCTAGGCGAGTGCCGCTTGTAGTGTCAAAAGGAATTTAATGACCACTATTGTATCACTGACAGAATGATAGAACAGACAGCTGGGAACACCTAGTCATTTATAACACAGTTCACCTTCATAACATCGCCATCAACTGAAACGAACTGAAGATTAATTGAAATTTACTCAAGATGTCAGATCTATAGGTGAGAAGCAGCATGACTCAAATACGCTGGAGGGAAGTATGCTTCTTGGAGGTCTGGGAGATACTGTAAGCCAGACACACAGAGACATAGGTAGAGGGGGAGTGACAACGACCTAAAGCAGACACGCCCACTAGGCTAAAAATGATCCAGCCCACCTGGCATTTGCCAGAAATGCCAGATGGCCAGTTCGCCCCTGAGAACAAGTGAGATAGAGAGAGGGAGTGAGAATGAAGGTGATAGAAAGGGAGTTAATGAGAGAGATTGAGAGAAGGTTGTAATACAAGTGAAAGGGAAAGTATAGATAGTTGATTTTCACGGGTTGGCAGTGTGTGTGTGTGTGTGTGTGTGTGTGTGTGTGTGTGTGTGTGTGTGTGTGTGTGTGTGTGTGTGTGTGTGTGTGTGTGTGTGTGTGTGTGTGTGTGTGTATGTGTGTGTGTGTGTGTGTGTGTGTGTGTGTTACTATAACTGAACAGTTTAATTACTTCCACAGTTATAATAATTAATTCAATGTCACAGTTGTGTTTATACTCACCTCGCAACTGATTTAGCATGATAATAACACTCAATTAACACAAGTGTGTGTGAATGTGTGAGTGTGTGTGAGTGTGTGTGTGTGTGCATGCGTGCGTGTGTGTGTGTGTGCGTGTGTGTGTGCTGAGTGCTTAAAATAACCATGTATTCTCATCTGCACACAGTCACTTTTTCCCCAATAAAACCCACTTTAGATTGCTACCTAACTATTCTTGGACACCCAAATGAATTACCCCGAGGGAGATTACTTACTTGACTGAAGCCCTTGATTCTTTAGGCCAATGTAGTGCATACCATACATACCCCCTTATAACCTCTCTCACAGGTTAACAAGCTGCCAAACTTCCTCCCTCTCCAGATCATAAGAAACAGAGCCTGGACAGAGAGGAGAGGAGCTGAGCTGAGAGAGCTGAAACAGAGCCTGGTTGAACTGAGAGGAGAGGAGCTGTAATGAGCTGAGAGGGTAGGTGATATGATCAGTATTCTGATCCACAATGCTGCGGCCTGGTCTCCTGTTTAATAATCCTGATGCAGCCAGTCTCCATCACCTACTAGTGCAGGGTTCATTCTCCACTCTACATGTGTTTTTTTGGCTCCCCTGGGGCCCTGTGTAATTACTATGCACTGATGAGAAAACGTCAGTGTACTGCATTGTGTACTGCAATTACCCCCATGGAAGTGAAGTGTGTGTTTGTGTGTGTGTGTGTATTGAAGTAAAGAAATATCCTGCTCTTGCATTTCACATAAGGGAAGGAGGGATGTGGGGTCTTTGGCCCTGGTCGATATCTTGCTCCTAAAATCTTAGTCCAGTCTGATACTACCAAAGGTCAAAGAGTAGGTATAAACTCTTTGTAGGATGATGCAGGTGATGTATGAAAATGTACAGTATACAGACGTTTACTTTATTCCATGTTGACAATTAACAGTAGATTTAAAAAAAGACATGAGCTGGCGCACACCCAGAATAATGCCGTAGTTTGTGTGGAGGTGCTGACTAACGGCGAATAAACTGCAAACTATCAAAACAAATAAAGTATACACTCCATGTATAAACTCCCAGCAATTGAATGGGTATTTGCCAACGTTTCAGCATCACTCTGCCTTCCTCAGGGTAATGTCATGAATACTCGAACCAGGTTATGTAGACACACAGTGCAATTAGTGTAACCAATGACAATAGTGAGGGGTGTGTCATAATGATTAAGTTAATTAAAATGAATTAGTGAAACTGTTAAAAAATTGTTTATGGCATATTAAATATATTACGCTATTGTTATCATATCGAAACATAATGGAATATTGTACATAATATTAGCATCAACATACATTATTGTGTCATTCAATTTCACATCATAATTTCGTATTTCATTTCATTTTGTTACAGGTAATCTTTTGGTTCAACCTTAATATATAATGAGCATCATCAGGTGTATGCTAATAAACTGTAAAATAAAAAATAAAGCTATTTATAAGACTTGTTCATAAAGGAAAATGTGTTCATAAGAAGGGCCTGAGATCAAAGTCAATATTCAGACCACTAGGGGTTCATGTTTTTGGATAGGATTGGATTTTTTTAGCATTGCTGTCAAAATCTGACTGGTGGCCACAGATTTGTTTAACCCTGCATAACTGACTGTATGGTAGACCATTGTTGAGGGGAAGGGGATGCATACTATCCGCACATAGGTATTGCGATCTGTGGGCTTTGTGTATAAGTCTGTGTGTAATGCATCATTCTCTTTGATAATCCATAAATCCAGGTAGTTTATTTTTCTCTCATCAGTCTGCATGGTGAATTTGAGGTATTCAGAGCTCTCGTTTAATAGAGTTTAGAATTAATTTAGTTCCTGCTGACTTCCTTACCAGAGCACAAAGACATCATCTATGTATCTCCTCCATTGGAAGTATTTTAGAAAGTAAGGACTGTGTCTCTGTTTGATAAAGGAATGCTTCTTCAAATTGTCCCACATACAGGTTTGCATAGTTGGGGGAGAAAGGGGAGCCCACGGCTACACCCTGAATTTGAAGGAAAACATCTGACTCAAAGACAAAGTAGTTATGGGTTAATACCAGTTCAGTAAGTTGTAAGATGCAATCATTGGATGGAGCAAGGATAGAGTCTCTCTGCTGAAGGATGTGTTGCAGCGTCTGCAAGCCTCCAGTGTGTGGGATGTTAGTGTACAAGCTCTCCACATCAAAAGTGACCAGCAGGGTGCCCTCTGGTATCCTTCCTAAGCCCTCTATCAATGAGATCATGTGACTAGTGTATTTGACATAAGATGGGAGATTCTCAACCATCGGTCTAATGTGGTAATCCACACATTTAGAAATGTTGGATGTCACAGAGTCGATTGCTGCTCCAATGGGTCTACCTGGGGGAGGAGACACTGGGTCTACCTGGGGGAGGAGACACTGGGTCTACCTGGAGGATGAGATACTTGTTTGTGTAATTTAGAGATTGTATAGAAAGTTGGTATCTTGGGAAATTTCACACATAGAAATTCAACTTCTTTTTTAGTGATTTGTCCTGATTCCAAACATCTTTCCACTGTGGATGAGATATTATGCTGGAATTCCAGGGTAGGGTCACAATTCAGTTTGCGATAGAAGTCACCTTTAGATAGTTGTCGGCGACATTCATTCACATAGTCACATTTGTTTTGTGTACAAATTCCTCCTTCTTTGTGACATTTTTTCATGATAATCTAAGGATCTGACTTTAAGTCCATAAGAGCCATTATCTCGTTTCTACTCAGGTTATCATAGGATTTGTGTTTCTGTTTGTCTTTCAGTAAGTCACCTACATTCACCTATAATATTACTGTCATTTTCAACAATCCTACAGAAGGTTTCTATGGATGCATTATGTTTGGGGGGAGGTACAAATGAACTTTCTGCTCTAAATGTTGTTCTCTCAGAGTTCTCAGGTACCTCAACTGGGTTAATGGCTCCATCTCCTCCTTGACTCACGGTTGGACATGTAAGTCTATTGATTAGCGTGGTAGACCTATGTGTACATCTCGCTGAGGATGACCTTTCAAGTGGAGGCATGTAAGTTTCACTCTTATCAAAGAACTCACGCAATCTCAGATTCCGGAAAAACTTGAATAGATCTATCTGGACATCAAAGTCATTAATGTATGCAGTGGGTACAAATGTTAACCCCTTATTCAGAACACCGAGGTGAGCGGACATCAGGGTCTTACTTGATAAGTTGAAGACATTTAGCTCCCGTAGGACTGGGGGCCCTTCCTGGGTCTCAATTGATAGGTGTCGCGGGATGGTAGTGGATTTCTTCTTCCCCAGACCTATACGTCGAACCCTCTTACGTGCTGGGGGTGTTGGCCTCGAACCCCGGTGTCCCCACCTTCTGTTGTAGAAAAAAGGCTCACCGTTGGTAGAGGAGCCAGAGTTAGCGCTCTCTGTGGATAGTTGGTCTGACAGAGGACCTCGGCGTCTGTCATCAGCTTCTCTCTTCCGTTTTTTTGGTTTCTTGTGCTCGTCAGAGATATATTAGTTTGCTGTTCTTATCTACAAATCGCGTTTATACTTCTTGATTTTCCTCTCCTTCAGTTTGGTCGTAATCTTAGTCTGAAGGTCAGCGTTACTCTGAATGAGATCCTCCGGTTTAATAGGGTCATTAAGCTCGTCTCGTAGAGCTTGCTGTGAATTTTCAACTGGGGTTGCGATCTCGATAATATCCTTTTTAAGTTGTTCAATGATCAGAGTCATCAGGTCCAATTAACATTTATTTAGTATAGCACACTTAAAATTAACAGTCCTTCAGACTGGAATAATGTTGTAATGAATGTTTGCTGTGTGTGTGTGTGTGTGTGTGTGTGTGTGTGTGTGTGTGTGTGTGTGTGTGTGTGTGTGTGTGTGTGTGTGTGTGTGTGTGTGTGTGTGTGTGTGTGTGTGTGTGTGTGTGTATGTGTGAGTTGTCCTTTGCATACATACTTGTGTGTGTGTGTACACGTGTGTGTTTTCCTCTCTCTCTGTGTGTGTGTGTGTGTGTGTATTGTCCTTTCTGTTTTGTGTGTGTGTGTGTCGGCACATGAAGAGGAGTGTGACTCTGGGTGGCACTGGTTGTTGCTCCTGTGCTTCTGAAAATAAATCCTGGTGAGGGTTGAACTGGCAGTGCTGCACGGGTGTCAGAGAGAAGAGAGATGCTCCTCTGAACTGACGGGCTTACAGGCTGACAACGCTATGCTTGGTTTGCATCGAGATGCAAGACGACACCCCTGCTTGACTCGACCCCCCGATTATCCTACCAACTGCTGATGGGAGTGTGTGTGTGTGTGTCTCTCTGCCACATGTCCCCTATCAGTATTCCACTGCCACTACTGCTCATTCTACTCCTGTCTGTTGCTCGCTGCACATCACCTCAACTTGCCCCTCCTCACCCCTCTATCTTCAGCCTCTCTTCACAGGACTGTATGTCACTGTACTTTCCTCCAAAAACCCAGAGGAAGGGTACATGCTGAAACGAGTTGGTCTTTAACAATAAAGAAGCATTTTTGACGTCCACTTTCATAGTCCTCCAAGAGTTTCTGAATATCCTTATATTCACTGTACTTTTCCTCTGACAGACCCGACTTTCTGCTACTGGCTGTTTTGTTTCACAGGTACAGTGACAAACACAAGGCAGAATCTTGTTGGTGATTTACCAGAAGCTTGGTTGGTACATATCCACAGATGTTAGATCAGTGTTAGATCTCAGATGCCAATGTGCATTTCCTGAAACATTATGCTACATGCATTTGAAATACAGGGCCTTGGTTTCATGCTGTGTGAAAATCACTTGATTCCTGTGATTTAATGTCACATTGTCTGTAATCGGTTTCTTAGTGTCCAAACACACACACACACACACACACACACACACACACACACACACACACACACACACACACACACACACACACACACACACACACACACACACACACACACACACACACACACACACACACACACACACACACACACAGCCTCTGACATAGTTCCTAGCTCTAAAAATCCAATCGTTAGATTGTCTTGTTGCTTATTATGACCCTAACATTTGTTTACTGTTCACAATGACACGGTACGCTTTTCTTTCTCCCGAGGGAAGGACCTGATTCCAACCTTTGTTTTATCGACTAACTTTCTCAGGCAACCCATGCTGATTGGAAAATTGATGTTGTGAAATAAAACAACATTAATGGCTCAATGAAAATGATTTCTAAGACGAGTAGCATTTGTCCATATCTTCCGCTAAGCAGTGCTTGTGTGTGTGTGTATGTCTGTGCGTGGGTGAGTGTGAGTGTGAGTGTGTGTGTGTGTTGTTCTGTGTGTGACAGGCTTTCTAAAGTACTGTAAATGCTGATTGCTTTCCATCAGGAGATTAAGACTCTACGGACTCTGGAACATTTTCAAATCGGAAAAATTGAGTGCCTGCGGCTAAAGTGGTTTGATTATGTTCATAACTTTCTAAAGAGGACAGTGTCCTGATCTTCGATATACATCATTCAGATGTATGGTAATTTGTCTGACTATCTGAGTCAAATGCTTGCACAGGAAAAGAGAGCAACGTTGTAACTGAGAAAAGTCTGCATATTTTACAGACGTTTTAGTTGAGTGCTGCACCTTTGGAGCCAAAGAACTGCCTAAGTAATGTTTAGATGGATGTAGAGACTCTTCAAATAGCTACTACATTACCTGAAACGTACCACTCCTGTGTCATAGATTACATTATTCTGCTATGAGCCTCCATCTGTTGCATTGGCCTTACAGTTGGTTGGCTGGCTAGAGCCATGGTTCTGATGCCTGCAAGCCTACCCACTCTCTCTCTTCCGTTTCCTCATAATTTCCCTCCTCTCATGCACTTTGTTCTTCATGCTGGTTTCCAGGCCAGTATGGAAGTCTGTGTAGTGAGGGAGTGAGAGAGGTACAGTGACAGAGTATAACGAGAGGTAGAGCTAGAGCGAGAGAGAAAGAGAGAGAGGGGGGGGGGTGAGTCTCTTGCTGTCTT
Source organism: Oncorhynchus kisutch (assembly GCF_002021735.2). Lineage (NCBI taxonomy): Eukaryota > Metazoa > Chordata > Actinopteri > Salmoniformes > Salmonidae > Oncorhynchus > Oncorhynchus kisutch. The sequence goes on from NC_034190.2 coordinate 25,568,975, forward strand.
GTGATGGTATTACCCACTGGGCACAGATGTCAATTCAACGTCTATTCCACATTGGTTCAATGTAATTTCATTGAAATTATGTGGAAATTACGTTGATTCAACCAGAGTGCCAAGTTGTAAGTGACCATGGAGTCTCCAAACCTTCCTCTTCCCCTCATTCTCCTCCTGCTGCATTTCACCCACCCACCACAGGCATCTGGAGTAGCCTACAACTCCCTCCCACTCTGTCTCTGCTGCTAAGAAAAATACATAAAGACTGTACTGTATGTACAGCATATTCTGTTGAGGCATAACATAGGTATTGACATTTGCATATATCCATATCAATTAGGCATTGAACATCGTTATGGTTATGGTTGGTTTCAATATAAAATGCTAATTAATATAAGATGTTCCACTCACACAAAATCAGTGTTTAATTTGTAGAGAAAATGTTTTTGGGGGGATATGATTGTGTCGCTGCAATACAAAGCTACCGCATGGCGGCGCTGTAGACCTGTATTTGACCACTTGATTGCCGGCGCTTAGTGAAGTAAGGTTTCTTTTATCGTTCTTTGCCCCTACGTCAGCTGTAGCGGCTGAAATTGCCAGTGTGTTTTGCATGGGGGTTGACTCTTTTCAGCAAGGAATTCAGTCATCAATGAGCGGACAACTTTGGAACAGTCCTGCCGCAGTCACTCACTACAAGGATTTCGTCTGATAACGGGAGCTGGACTAAAACGTTAAAATGTATAGCGGAGTGATTCTACTGATGCTGGTCTTCGGGATCTACACTGATACTATGGACCAAGGGCCAACAGGTAAAGACAATAACGTGTTTTGTTTATTGGGAGTCACGAACAGCACCGCTGCGCACCTGTGAAAGGACAGTTGGCTGGGCTGTCCGTGGCATTTGTGAGCACTGACTGGGCACATGTTTCTAAGCTGTAATAAACATGTAACTTAGTAATTGGAAAACTAGAGTGCTATTATTCGTTTTATTTGTTTTATGTTATGAAAGGTGATCATAGCTGTTATCATAATTTGGTCGGACGGTCACGTCTAATTACTGAAGATAACTTCCAATAAGGTAGTATATTGTTTTAGTCGTTGAAATTAGCCTACAAGGATATCCAATAACTACTTTTTTCATTCATTTCAAGACTGTCACTTTTTGAGTCTATGGCAAAATTAGCTCTGTTGAGTTAAGTTAATTTGTCTATTCTTCACAGAAGGGTCAAGTGTCACAATGTTTTGTTACCGGTGGCACGGTCCGTGAAGAATTGTAAAAATGTGATGGCATAACATTTCTCAGGTTGGAATAGTTTAATAACATCGCACTCAAATTCTCTGAACTGCACTCTGTAATGTTATTGTCATATAATTAAGAGATTATGATCAATCAATTAAATTTGAATATAAATGTTGTAATCGGTTGTTTTAGATTAAACTACATCGTGGGGTGGGATTGTTTCTGTTAACGGTCATTTTGATTAAAACATCCGCACGTTCCTTTGTGTGTTAGGATTTGATTGCTGAAAGCAAACTCGTCTATTATTTAACGCTGTCACGCACGCACGCACGCACGCACACGAACAGTTTTTACATACGACGTCCAATGCTTTATACAGCAGTTTCATTGTCATGATACCTAATACAATGACAATGTGTGTTTTTAATTCTGCAGAGACAGGTCTGGGAGGCGTACAGCAAATCAAATCAAATCAAAATCAAATCAAATCAAAGTTTATTTGTCACTTGTACCGAATACAACAGGGTTAGACCTGGCTCTAAAATAAAAGAGAGCTGCACACTCTAGGAGCTCAGATGCAAAAATGTAATTACCAACGTTTCGACAGCCAAGCTGTCTTCATCAGGGTATATTATATTGTATATATTATATTGTGATATAGTGATGTACTGGGCCATGCGCACTACCCTCTGTAGTGCCTTGCGGTCGGAGGCCAAGCAATTGCCATACCAGGCAGTGATGCAACCATGCTCTCGATGTTGCATCTGTAGAACCTTTTGAGGATCTGAGGACCCATGCCAAATCTTTTTAGTTTCCTGAGGGGGAATAGGCTTTGTCGTGCCCTCTTCATAACTGTCTTGGTGTGTTTGGACCATTCTAGTTTGTTGGGGATGTGGACAACAAGGAACTTGAAGCTCTCAACCTGCTCCACTACAGCCCCGTCGATGAGAATGGGGGCGTGCTCGGTCCTCCTTTTCCTGTAGTCCACAATCATCTCCTTAGTCTTGGTTACATTGAGGGATAGGTTGTTACTCTGGCACCACCCGGCCAGGTCTCTGACCTCCTCCCTATAGACTGTCTCGTCGTTATCAGTGATCAGGCCTACCACTGTTGTGTCGTCTGTAAACTTAATGATGGTGTTGGAGTCGTGCCTGGCCATGCAGTCATTGGTGAACAGGGAGTACAGGAGGGGACTGAGCATGCACCCCCAGGGGACTCCAGTGTTGAGGATCAGCATGGCAGATGTGTTGCTACCTACCCTCACCACCTGGGGGCGGCCCGTCAGGAAGTCCAGGATCCAGTTGCAGAGGGAGGTGTTTAATCCCAGGATACTTAGCTTAGTGATGAGCTTTGAGGGTACTAGGGTGCTGAACGCTGAGCTGCAGTCAATGAATAGCATTCTCACATAGGTGTTCCTTTTGTCCAGGTGGGAAAGGGCAGTGTGGAGTGCAATAGAGATCGCATCATCTGTGGATCTGTTTGGGCGGTATGCAAATTGGAGTGTTTGTCTAGGCTTTCTGGGATAATGGTGTTGATGTGAGCCATGACCAGCCTTTCAAAGCATTTCATGGCTACGGACGTGAGTGCTATGGGTCTGTAGTTATTTAAGCAGGTTGCCTTCGTGTTCTTGGGCACAGGGACTATGGTGGTCTGCTTGAAACATGTTGATATTACAGACTCAATCAATGACATGTTGAAAATGTCAGTGAAGACACCTGCCAGTTGGTCAGCACATGCCTGGATCACACGTCCTGGTAATCCGTCTGGCCCCGCAGCTTTGTGAATGTTGGTCTGTTTAAAGGTCTTACTCATGTCAGCTACGGAGAGCGTGATCACACAGTCGTCCGGAACAGCTTCTACTCTCATGCATGCCTGAGTGTTGATTGCCTCGAGGCGAGCATAGAAGTGATTTAGCTCGTCTGGTAGGCTCATGTCACTGGGCAGCTCGTGGCTGTCTGTAATAGTTTGCAAGCCCTGCCACATAAGACGAGTGTCGGAGCTGGTGTAGTACCATTCAATCTTAGCCCTGAATTGACGCTTTCCCTGTTTGATGGTTCGTCGCAGGGCATAGCAGGATTTCTTATAAGGTTAGAGTTCCACACCTTGAAAGTGGCAGCTCTACCCTTTAGCTCAGTGCGAATGTTGCATGTAAGCCATGGCTTCTGGTTGAGGTATGTACGTACAGTCACTGTGGGGACGACGTCCTCAATGCACGTATTGATAAAGCCATTGACTGATGTGGTGTACTCCTCAATGCCATCGGAAGAGTCCCAGAACATGTTCCAGTCTGTGTTTGCAAAACAGTCCTGTTGTTTAGCACTTCATCTACTGACCACTTTTTTATGGACCAAGTCGCTGATGCATCCTGCTTTAATTTTTGCTTGTAAGCAAGGGCGAGAGAGAACTTTGTATGCATCTCTGTGTGTGGAGTACAGGTGATTTAGATTGTTTTCCCTCTGCTTGCACATTTTGACATGTTATCTATCATCTATCAATAACATGTTGATAGAAATGAGGTAGAACTGATTTAAGTTTCCCTGCATTAAAGTCTCCGGCCACTAGGAGCGCCGCCTCTGGGTGAATGGTTTCCTGTTTGCTTATTTCCTTATACAGCTGTGCGGTCTTAGTGCCAGCATCTGTCTGTGGTGGTAAATAAACAGCCACGAAAAGTATAGCTGAAAACTCTCTAGGCTAGTGTGGCCTGCAATTTATCAGAAGATTCTCGTGCACCAGCTGTTGTTTACAAAAATGCACAAATCGCCCCACCCCCTCGGGGTGTGCTGTTCTATCTTGCTGGTGCAGTGTATATCCCGCTAGCTGAATATCCATGTCATCATTCAGCCACAATTCCGTGTAACATAGGATATTACAGTTTTTGATGTCCTGTTGGTAGGATATTCATGATCGTACCTCGTCTAATTTTTTGTCCAATGTTTGCACTTTGGCGAGTAATATTGACGGTAACGGCAGCTTTCCCACAAGCCTTCTGCGGATCCTCACGAGGCATCCCGCTCTGTGTCCTCTGTACCTGCGTCTCTTCCTCTTGAAAACAACTGGGAAGTTGGCCATGTCGGGAAAATGTCCTGTGCGTCCTGCTTGGTGAAGAAAAAATCTTTGTCTAATCCGAGGTGAGTGATCGCTGTCCAGATATCCAGAAGCAGTTTTTTTTGCAGTAAGATACATTTGCAAAAACATTATGTACAAAATAAGTTACAAATAACGCAAAAAAACCCCACATAATCGCACAATTGGTTGGGCGCCCGTAAAACTGCTGCCATTTCACCCGGGGCCATTTTACATCTTTATCGTTTTCATTGTAGAATATACAGTTGTCTAGTTCAGAAGGAACATTTCTTTAAAGGGAAAATTCCCCTGGTGACAATCCTGGCTCAGCTTAACCTGAGTGTTAGCAGTGAAAGTTTTTTTTTTGTAAGGCAGGGGCTTGGCCATGTCTAGATTCACTTTACATTACATAGTACTTAGACAGTGTAATAGTGCCTCTCAATGTACTAAAATAGTGTATTTGAAACCCAGACCCTGTGGGAGCATTCTCCATGCGACAGTTGTATGTTATAAATACTCTGGCGCTGCTGGGTATCACTTACAGACAAGCCAAGTAGAACCTTTACTAGTTACTGTTATAGTATACTGCATATAACTGGCTGTATGCATTCCCACTCCCTACATAGTAGATTATTCTCCTGGTGGGGCCCATGTAGTGGCCTCCAAAGCAACATCCAGGCCCTCTGGCACCAAATCCAGGTGAAAGCTATGATCCCTTATTGATGTCACTTGTTAAATCGACTTAATTCAGTTTATATGAAGTGGAGGAGACAGGTTAAAAAATGATTTTTCAAGTCTTGAGACAATTGAGACATGTATTGTGTATGTGTCCTATTCAGAGGGTGAATGGGCAAGACAAAATATTTAATTGAAGAGGGTATGGTAGTAGGTGCCAGGCTCACTGGTTTGAGTGTGTCAAGAACTGCTACGCTGCTGGGTTTTACACGCTCAACAGTTTCCCGTGTGTATCGAGAATGATCCACCACCCAAAGGACATCCAGCCAACTCGACAGAACTGTGGGAACCGTTGTATTCAACATGGACCAGCATCCCTGTGGAACGCTTTCGACTCCTTGTATAGTCCATGCCCCGACGAATTGAGGCTGTTTTGAGGGCAAAATGGGGTGCAACTCAATATTAGGGAAGTTGTTCCTAATGTTTTGTACAGACGGTGAAGTGATGCTTCCTGCCTCAGTGGTCAGTTTATGGTTTATGTATATCTTACTGCTGAGACTGTCTGTGTCTGATTGCACTAACTCACATGGGTCTATTACTCCTCGCTTCTTGCTTTTCATATAGCTTATCGAGGCTGAGCAGGGCTAGTTTTCCCTATAGTTACACCTGATTGAGCAAGGTTGCTTTTCCTATAGTTACACCTGATTGAGCAAGGTTGCTTTTCCTATAGTTATACCTGATTGAGCAGGGCTTGCTTTTCCTATAGTTATACCTGATTGAGCAGAGCTTCATTTCCTATAGTTGCATGGTGCATCCCCTGAGTGCTACCTGATTGAGTAGTTTTGCTGTTGTAAAAGCACTCCTTGTCCGATCACTGCATAGCAGCACCCGTTTGTGTGTGTGTGTGTGTGTGTGTTGCTTGGAGGAGTTATAGTAGTAGAGAAGGTAATTTAATCTGGCAGGACCCTATGTCTCCAACTCTCTCCCAGTACTGACATGCAGTCAGTGTGAAACACACCGTGATTGGGGGTGTAGAGGGTGAACGTGGGAAGGGAAACCACATGGGAACACACTCTGATGGGAGAAGGTGGGTGGGCGCCAGGTTTGGGGTTATACCAAGGACAAGGGGATAGAAGTGTTGGCTGTGCTGGATACTGTGGTGTGGATCGGACAGATCTTTCATCATACAGAAAATGGTTCAACACTCACAAAGCTCTCTTGGGGAACACAGCTTGGAAAGGAGAACATGGGAGCACAAACACACACAGAGAGAAGAGGGATGGAAGTTTCTCGGATTGGTCTATCACATATTATGACCAGCCGGGCTACCTTGTTATATTTTTAGGCTTTTCTTTGCTGAACTGTACTCTTTCTTCCATCCATATGAAGATTTTCATCTGTCTAGCTCTGACTCTTCTTCACCTGACTAGAGAGAGAGAGAGAGAAGTCACTTTTTAAATTAGACAGCTTTAATGGACAGACGGCTTTAAGACATCTTTAGACACGGACCGCCTTCTTCCCCCCCTCAAACGGACGGGTCAACACACGCTGAGAGAAACGGCCTCACTGCGAAGCCGTCAAGCAGACAGATAGAATGACTCACCCAAGCTTTCCCTATTACCCGACCACACACAGTTTAATTGCCACGTTTAGCACTTCTGCATATAGTTCTAAGGTTCGTTATTCAGGTTGCGACCCAACATACAGTACACCATTCCCATTCAAGGGTTGTATTACTGCTATGAAGTAACACAAATGGAATTATTTATTGACCAAAAAAAGTGTTAAATAAATCAAAATAGATTTTATATTTTGTCCTGATGAAAAACAAATGATAGTCCCACTAAGCGCAAACCAGAATTGATGGTGTATAACTGCAGAATGCTGTGTCACCACCAGAAAAGCACCATCACACCACCTCCTCCATGCTTCACAGTGAGAACCACACATGCAGAGATCATCTGTTCAACTACTCTGCGTCTCACAAAGACACGGTGGTTAGAACCACATATCACAAAATTTAGACAGATTTCTACGGGTCTAATGTCCATTGCTCGTGTTTCTTGGTCCAATCAAGTATCTTCTTTTATTCGTTTCCTTTAGTAGTGGTTTCTTTGCAGCAATTCGACCATGAAGGCCGGATTCACACAGTCTCCTCTGAACAGTTGATGTTTAGATGTGTCTGTTACTTACTCATTTATTTGAGGTGTAGTTAACTCTAATGAACTTATCCTCTGCAGCGGAGATATCTCTTTGTCTTCCTTTCTTGTGGCGGTCCTCATGAGAGCCAGTTTCATCATAGCGCTTGATGGTTTTTGCGACTTCACTTGAAGAAATGATCCATATTGACTGACCTTCATGTCTTAAAGTAATGATGGATTGTCCTTTCGTTTTGCTTATTCGAGCGGTTCCTGCCATTATATGGACTTGGTCTTTCACCAAATAGGGCTATATACCACCCCTACCTTGTCACAACAAAATTGATTGGCTCAAACGTATTAAGAAGGAAAGAAATTCCACATATTAACTTTTAACAAGGCACACCTGTTAATTGAAATCCATTCCAGGTGACTACGTCATAAAGTTGGTTGAGAGAATGCCAGGAGTGTGCAAAGCTGTCATCAGGGCAAATGGTGGCTATTTGAAGAACCTCAAATATAAAATATATTTTGATTTGTTAATACAATTTTTGGTTCCTACACGACTCCATATGTGTTATTTCATAGTTTTGAAGTCTTCACGATTATTCTACAATGTAGAAAATAGTAGGAAGAAAGAAAGAAAGAAAAACCCTTGAATGAGTAGGTGTGTCCAAACGTTTGACTGGTACTGTATTTATTGGCAATGCTGCAGCTGTGGCTTTTTGCAGCCGGTTTGAGTGTTCAACATGAATTTGAAGTTGCTTGACATTTAATCACCAGAGTTGAGGACCTTTGTGGTGGCCTCTGAAACATTCCATCAGTTCAGCTGGACATAGGCATAGGACTTGGCAAAGCTCTGCTGCCTTTTGTATAGGACTTCTCTGAGTCACTCAAATATATATTTTATTTCTCCTTTTGTCTAAAGGTGATTTCCTCTTATTGTTCCCGGTAGGGGCTGGGTCTCGACAGTGGGGATGTTTGGCAGAGAAGTAGATTTTCTCATAGGGCGCTGAGCTGATTGGTAGAATGGAGGAAGTGTGAGGAGAAGAGATGCAAGGAGTGTGAGGAGGGGAGAGATGGAGTAAAGCTGTGTTGTTCCTGACAGACGTTAATGTCCCAGCCTCCCAGTTAAATACCATTGTTCTCTATAGTCCCTAAAAGCATCTCAGTCCGTCAGTGGATGGCACTTTCACTGTGTGTGTGTGTGTGTGTGTGTGTGTGTGTGTGTGTGTGTGTGTGTGTGTGTGTGTGTGTGTGTGTGTGTGTGTGTGTGTGTGTGTGTGTGTGTGTGCGTGCGTGCGTGCGTGTGTGTGTGTGGATCAAACAGCCAAGGAATTGGCAGGTTTTCACATTATGTTGTTATTTTATTTCTGTCTGTCCAGCAGAGAACTTGAATCGGACCTTTTTATTGTAAAAGTCAGCAATAAAATACTGACTGGCGGGGACGTTCACTGTGAGTGTGAGTCTGTGTGTTTGTGTGTTTGAAAGAGAGAAGGTGAGTGTGAGAGAGAAAGACAGAGGGTTTGTGTGCATGCCACAGTGTGTGTTTGTGTGTGTGCACTACAAGGGGCAGACCTGTCAGCTTTGTGTGCTCACTTTCAGAAGTATCGTTTAGAGTTTGAGCTTTTCACAGACAGGTAGACCGCCAGACAGTGGTTCAGCTAGTCAGAGACAGGGAGGTCTCTCGGTCACGTAGGTGGTCGTCAGTTAGACCTGTTGTCATATCATCACGGTGCCTCGCCTCGTCTCTGACGCTGATCGCCCACGACCGCTCCTCACGTTCACCTGCCATCGCCATGACACCCATCACCACCACACTCCCTAAATGGAGCTGACAGCATTCCCTGACCGCTCGACGCCCCCGACCTGCAGGGGCCAATGTTAACAGGAAGGAGGGGGATCCTGTCTCAGCTCTGTTCATCTGTCGCTGTGCTTCTCCAGGTGGTAGCTAGCTAACTGATGTGTTGCTGAGTCCCTGAACACCACCAGGCAACCATGTTAGACAGATGGCTGTGTGTCAATTAGCCCAACGCTACCTGTCTTTGGGGTATGACGCGCTTACTTAACACAAGAAGAAAAAACAACTCAGAATCTGTAATCAACTTAGTGATCCAGATAGCTATGGTCAGTTATTTGTTTCTGTGACGCCTGCATTCAGACAAACAACTGACTGGAAGATCAGATTTCGAGTTAATAGACTATCTTAGAGTTTACACTTCCTCTTCCAATGACCTGTGGGGAGGTCAAAATAATGAAAAACGATCTACCAAATAATTTCATTTTAAAATGTTGATTACTTCTCCTTGCCAAAATCATTCACCTGATGATGATATATGTATTTTCATTTTGCTAACGTATGATGTGGGTTTCCTGGGTGGGGGTCCCTGGGCAAGAACAGTTAGGAAACCCCTGAGCTAGAGGATATAGAGGCTATAATGTTGGCAGGTGTGGGTACACAGCACCTGGAGAGTCAATACACTGAGGCATCATTACAGCACATAATCTCTCTCTCTCTCTCTCTCTCTCTCTCTCTCTCTCTCTCTCTCTCTCTCTCTCTCTCTCTCTCTCAAATAGCACTATATTTCCTACATAGTGCACTACTTTTGACATGGGCATATTGGGAGTTGGGTGCACACACTTTGTTGTGTCTCTAATCAAGAGTCTGGCAAGTGTCACTTTTGTCCAACAAACACATTCGTAAGAACTAACTAATTGAAATTCCACATCAGTCCAAATCATTCATATTCTTTATGGGTTTTGTTAGGGATCATTTGCTCAGACTGATGGAGAAGAAATCACTGCCAATATGATTAAACGGATCACTTTGGAGCTACACAGCAGAAGGGTGAGAGAGTTTTAGTGTCTGTCATCTGTTTATTTGGAGTGGCTGTGGGGGTGTAGATGTAGTAGGATGCTACCACAGATAGAACAATGAGACGGATGTGTAAATGTGAAGCATCCGGTTGGCATTACCACTCACTACCAAATATGGTAGTGAGAGGAAACCTACTGGCGGCAGTGAGAGAAGATGTAACGAGATGGATTTTGCCCGACATTATGCACATTTTCTCATCGACTAAACATTTGATCTCCATACAGTTTTCTGTTCTAGAATCTAGAATCTGTTATGAACAGAGTGGACTAAGTTTTGTGGACTTTATCCTTTGCAAAAGTGTTTTTTAAATTGCACCGTTTAGAAGGAGTGCAAAGGTGAATTGAGTTATTACAGATGCACACTTCACAGAGTAGGCGTTCACTAATGGAAATATGCAGATGTATACTAGAATGCGCCAAGAGGACATCACTAGCTCGTGCTTGGCTCTGCCCACCTCCTTGCTTGTTCTACCCACTTTGACTCATTTGTTCCCATTGGAAACGACAACCTGTGGTCTATCTTGGTTTAGTTATAAAAATCTTTGATGCTACCTGAGAGGAGATATACACCACAGACAACAACTCTGCTGGGATGTCTGTCCATTAAGTGTCAGTAGTTCTGATGTGATGTGATCTCTGTCCATGTAGCATCTCCCAGAACTGCCACCTGCTCTCTGATTGCTTCTGTCAGATACCACTTGCTCCGCTAAAGCCAGAGAGCTGAAAGTTCATGAATAGTTTTTTATGAATATTACTCACCTCACCTCTATCTGAATGTATGTTTACGTTGTTGCTCAGCCAAGTATCTCTAACGATAATTCGCTAGGCATCAAACTGCCAGTCTGGCCTGACCTGCCCACCACTCTGATTGATGACAGTTGAAGTTGATGCTGGTATTGACAGCGACGGAAAATAACAGAAAAAAAAACACTGGTGAGTTGTCCTGATTCCTGCTGTGTGCAGCTGTAACCATGGCAATGGAATCAGCAGCAAAGTCCCTGGGTCAAAGTTTACTTGCATGATATGTTCTGGCAGCACTGGCAGAGTGTCAACGACTGTCTTTGAAGATGGAGATGACAGTTGGACCAATCCCACGGAACAAAAACATCCCTCTCGAGTCGCTAACTTATGAGTTTCACCCATAGCTTTGGGGTAAATAATTGGAAGAGGGCCACAAGAAGCAATTTCTTATCATTTTCCTTTTCAGTTCTTTCTCTTCTGTCTCCCTATCTTACCCTTTCTCCTTCACCACCTCCTCCCCTCCCTTATCTGCATTTCTTTCACTTTTTATCCCTCCCTCTCCCTCTCCCATCATATTCAAATAATAATCCCTGTTGTAATGAATGTGTTGGAAGATGTACTACTGACTATATCCTGCACTCTTAATGATAACCGCCTCTGTTATAGCATGACTTTATAAAGGCCCCCTCTTCAATAAGGAACTGGACCTAAGGGAGGGCTGGGTCCCCTGGCTGCTGTAGAAGATATTAAAGTTTCCAAAGTACTTGTTTAGAGTTATCAAACCTCAGGGCTTTGGAGTGTCCCTGTGCAGAGCTGTAGAGAGATATTAAAAGTTTGGATGGGAAAACTTGAGATGTTATGAAATCCTGGAAGGACCAATCAGTGTGTCCTTATGTTGCACACACACACACGCACAGACACACACACTGAACTAAACACCAGGTACCACACACACACACAGAGCTCACAAGGGCACTGTAGATGGTGTGAGAGTTTTGACCCCCTGATCAGTATGGCTGTCTCTGCAGCTAGGTGTGTGTTTTTGAGGCACCGTGTGTTTGGTGTTTAGTTCAGAGGTCGAGGGGATACACACCTGGGCAGTGAGTTAGAGGAGGAGTTTTCAAACTGGGGTCTGCCGAGGTAGAAAATTATCAGACAGGCTGTTTAAGTGGTAAGATAAAACATGGAAAAACTGTTACTAAAACCAGATAGAAAGCATGCAGAAAAGATATTGCACTATATAATTGTTTAATAATATCATATTTGAGAACTAACAACGAAATAAAAGCTAGAAAGTCAGGGAGAATCAAATGACAAAAACTGGGTATTCAGGGCACATGGCCATTTTGTTATGTTTGAGCAATGAAACACAGCGTTAGTCATGACAAAATGCATAGAATAGCAGGAAATAAGCTGTAAAACTGTGAACAGTGTATAATTGCTGGAGATTAGCTTTAAAACTGCAAAAAAAAATCCCAGAGTCAATGGAAAAAAGTTGTAGAATCACAGAAAATGTGCTTAATAAGAGCAAAATGTTCCCTATGCCACTAAGATACGTTTCTAGCTAAAAGACTATGTTAGAGTTCACATTTTCTCTTCCAATGACCTTTCATTTTAAATGTTGATTACTTCTCCTTGCCACTATCATTCACATGATGATAATATACAGTTGAAGTTGGAAGTTGGAGTCATTAAAACTAGTTTTTCAACCACTCCACAAATTTGCTAACAAACTATACTTTTGGAAAGTCGGTTAGGACATCTACTTTGTGCAAGTAATTTTTCCAACAATTGTTTACATACATATTATTTCACTTATAATTCACTGTATCACAATTCCAGTGGGTCAGAAGTTTACATACACTAAGTTGACTGTGCCTTTAAACAGCTTGGAAAATTCCAGAAAATTATGTAATGGCTTTAGAAGCTTCTGATAGGCTAATTGACATCATTTGAGTCAATTGGAGGTGTAACTGTGGATGTATTTCAAGGCCTACCTTCAAACGCAGTGCCTCTTTGCTTGACATCATGGGAAAATTTAAAAAATCAGCCAAGTCTGGTTCATCCTTGGGGGAAATTTCCAAACACACACATGCCTGCCCCATATGTAAGGCCCTCAATGTGCAGAACACTTATCAGCCATGCCTGCCCAATATGTAAGGCTCTCAATGTGCAGAACACTTATCAGCCATGCCTGCCCAATATGTAAGGCCCTTTGTAAGGCCCTTTGAGTTGTTGCTGGTCCCTCTTTACTTCCTTGACTGTGATATGGGACCTACACCTACGATTGGCACACTCCATTGAAGCAGCTTCTGTAATTGCATCCAGTGTCATCAAAGTGCTGTCAAACCACAATTTGTTCATCAACTTTGATATAGCAGTGGCTCCCCCCCATTAAATGTGGCTACTGCCATACTGGCTGCTCCGTCAGTGCGGCTTTTGCACACGAAGACAGTTTTGGGGCATCGCGACCATATTACAGAGTTCAGACATTCATTTGAATTCTGGGTTCCTCCGTGCTACATTCTTTTGAGGAGGTTATCATTTGACATCCTATGATATACAGGTACCATTTTATGTGCAACCTCTCTATTAAAATGTATGGCCTCCATGGTTTTTGTGACTGAGAGGATCTTCACTACTTTCTAGGGCTCGCTGGCACCAGCACCAATGCACACACCTATCCCGTAGTTGGAAGTGAATCTTCTCTTGTGCCAAGTGCCATCGAAGGATACATGAATGTCTATGATGGTATCCTCATCCTCCTTCAGCAACTCTGCTATGTCTACATTACAGTCATAACTGCAGGACTAAATATCAGCATGGTACCCGACATAAATATTAGCATATCAGCATGGTTTTACTTTATGTAAAGCTAATTTCTCACTAATCACATTAGGCTACAGCCATATGACAGTGTAGGTCTATGTTACAGTCTCATTGTATAGTTATGTTTCCTTATCACTCTGTTTTATTAACTTTGAATACATTTGCTGGAGCAAAGAAATAACTATTATTTACACACAGCAAGTCACCATATATTGGGCCACTCTCCCTTTTTATTTACCTGTCATTCTCCTGTCATGTCTCTGATATGAGCTGAGAAGCAAGGAAGCAATCCCTCTAGGACTTTGCTTATTTTCTTTAGAGCTGCATAACCAAGTACAAGTTCATGGGCGAGAAGGAATATCCTCACATGTATATCAAATGCATCATCACCCCTGGAGCACTCCTGCAGCCTGGAGGAAGTGTAAACACTCCTCCTAAATTCATCATGATCACCTTCATAGTCTGCACATTCTATCATGACAGAATTACAGAATTACATAATGGTGTCTATGGTGATTTTCGGTCCAGTGTTTAGACGCTTAGGGCAAATCAAATCATGTACAAGTTGGTTTATTTGTGACATGTGGAATAAAAGGCACTGTTGGCTGTCTGCTGTCTGCTTGGCCGCTGCTAGTTGTCATCTTCATCTCAACTAATTTGCGTCTCTACGCGCTGCTTCTGGCCACCTCCTGCACTGCCACTGCCTCGATCGGCTGATCAGGCACATTTTTTATTTAATTCACTGATTTTCTCGCATTGGCTTACTGAGATCGCCTATTTTTATTCACATACTGTAGGTATATTCTTCGCGATTTTCTAATTTGTCTCTCTTTACGTAGATTCTTCGCGGGAGATATTTTCAAACAAGGAAGTGCTGCGCGGCATGTGAGGCATTTTAACCAATCAGGTTGCTGAAAAAGGCCTTTAAATGCCAGTAACCAATCAGATGTCAGTAAATTACTAATCTTTCAGCACGATGCACTACCTCTACAAACGATATGGCAATGAATGGATTAGCTAATCACATGCTCCGGAAAACAAGCTTTTGAATGATATATGATTCAACATGGAGTTTTAAAAATAGCGGTTAAAGTTCTACATTTATGGTAGGTGTAGTTGATGGAGTTGGGATAAAGTGATACAAATAAAGTATTTATATACATTATTGCCGATGTATTTGTATAATTTATGATAGTATGAAAGTTATAGTTGCAAAATATCCCAACATGGGATGCATGGGATGACAGAAGGAAGCAAAATCTCAATTTTTGACTGTGGTGCCTGGCCTTAAGGATGGGACCCGTTTTTGCAAATTACATACCCAAACCTAACTGCCTGTAGTTCAGGACCTGAAGCAAGGATATGCATATTCTTGATACCATTTGAGGAAGGAAACACTGAAGTTTGTGGAAATGTGAAATGAACGTAGGAGAATATAACACATTACATCTGGTACCAGATGTGTGAATTGCTTTATTTCTAATGCAAGAGAAAGACCATAATATAATATTGCAGTTTAGGCGCAATTGAGATTTTGGCCACTAGATGGCAGCAGTCCATGTGCAAAGTGTCAGACTGATCCAGTGAAGCCTTGCAAAAATCCAAACATTTTGTATCAAGTCTGCCCAAATTTGCCAAATTGGTCAATTTATACATTTAAGTACATAACTATAGAGAACATACAAAAATTATATGGTAATACACATTTTTAAGTTTACACCCTCCCAGGAAAGTCATACATGATGGAAAATTAGCTTCCCTACAGAAAAGACACTATCCTTCACACATCTAGATGGCCGGGTGGTGTGGGTGTGGGGCCAGAAACAGCAGGGGTTCAAAGTTTAGAACACAGTTCCTATATTATATATTAAAATTGATTTTATCAAACAAAACTACGCTAGCGTTTTATCTCTGGGACCCTCAGGATGACAAATCAGAGCAAGATTACTGAATGTAAGTACATTAAGCGGTGAATGTATCAAACCAGTTGTGGTGATAAAAGTGTTGTTGTTGTGCACTCTCCTCAAACAATAGCGTGGTATTTTTTCACTGTAATAGCTACTGTAAATCGGACAATCCAGTTAGATTAACAATCATTTAAGCTTTCTGCCCATATAAGACATGTCTATGTCCTGGGAAATGTTATTGTTACTGACAACGTCATGCTAATCAGCTCAAACGTCCCGGTGGAAGGACACCTATTGCTTAGAGGATAAAAAATCCATCACCTACAGAGAGATGAAACTGGAGAAGAGTCCCCTAGGCAAACACAAACAGACCCCACAGAGCCTCAGGACAGCAACACAATTAGACCCAACCAAATCATGATAAAAAGGGTAACTACTTGACACTTTGGAAAGATTTAACAAAAAAAACTGAGCAAAAATAATGCTATTTGGACCTAAACAGACAGTACACCGTGGCAGAATACCTGTGACTGACCGAAAATTAAGGAACACTTTGACTATGTACAGACTCAGTGAGTATAGCCTTGCTATTGAGGGGGGCTGCTGTAGGCAGACCTTGCTCTCAAGAGAAGACAAGCTATGTGCACACTGCCCAGAAAGTGAGGTGGAAACTAACCTCCTGCCAAATGTTGGGCACTCATCCCAAACCATCTCAATTGGGTTGAGGTCAGGTGGTTGTGGAGGCCAGGTCATCTGAACTACATCACTCTCCTTCGTGGTCAAATAGCCCTTACACAGCCTGGAGGTGTGTTGGGTCATTGTCCTGTTGAAAAATAATAGTCCCACTAAGCCCAAACCAGATGGGATGGCATATCGCTGCAGAATGCTGTGATAGCCATGCTGGTTAAGTGTGCCTTGAATTCCAAGTAAATCACAGACAGTGTCACCAACAAAACACTCCCACAACATCCTCCTCCTTGCTTCACACAGGGAACCACACAGGCGGAGATAATCTGTTCACCTTCTATGCTTCTTACAAAGACACGGCGGTTGGAACCAAAAATCTCAAATTATTGATATCCACCAGATTTCCATCGGTCTAATGTCCATTGCTCTTGTTTCTTGGCCCAAGCAAGTCTCTTCTTCTTATTGGTGTCCGGTAGTAGTGGTTTCTTTGCAGCAATTCCATCATGACGGCCTGATTCAAACAGTCTCCTCTGAAAGGTTGATGTTGAGGTGTTCTTGCCATAATATTGATTTGGTCTTTTACCAAATAGGTCTATCTTCTGCATACCAACCCTACCTTGTCACAACACAACTGATTGGCTCAAAAGCATAAAAAATCCACAAATTAACTTTTAACAAGGCACACCTGTTCATGCATTCCAGGTGACTACCTCACTAAGCTGGTTGAGAGAATGCCAAGAGTGTGCAAAACTGTCATCAAGGCAAAGGGTGGCTACTTTGAAGATTCTGAAATCTAATATATAGTTTGATTTGTTTAACACTTTTTTGGTTACTACATGATTCCATATGTGCTATTTTCATATTTCATAGTAATTGATCTCAGGTGCATCCTGTTTCTATTGATGATCCTTGAGAGGTTTGATTGGAGTCCACCTGTGGTAAATTTAAATGTTCGGACATGATTTGGAAAGGCACACACCTGTCTATGTAAGGTCCCACAGTTGACAGTGCATGTCAGAGCAAAAACCAAGCCATGAGGTTGAAGGAATTGTCCTTAGCCCTCCGAGACAGGATTGTGTCGAGGCATAGATCTGGGGACAGGTATCAAAAAATGTCTGCAGTATTGAAGGTCCCTAAGAACACAGTGGCCTCCATCATTCTTAGATGGAAGAAGTTTGGAACCACCAAGTTAGAGCTGTCCGCCCGGCCAAACTGAGCAATCTGGGGGAGAAGGGCCTTGGTCAGGGAGGGGACCAAGAACTCGTTGGTCACTCTGATAGAGCTCTAAAGTCCCTCTGTGGAAATGGGCAACCTTCCAGAAGAACAACCATCTCTGCAGCACTCCATCAATCAGGCCTTTATGGTAGAGTGGCCAGATGAAAGCCACTCCTCAGTAAAAGGCACATGACAGCCTGCTTGGAGTTTTCCAAAAGGCACCTGAAGACTCTCAGACCATGAGAAACAAGATTCTCTGGTCTGATGAAACCAAGATTGAACTCTTTATCCTGAATGCCAAGCATCACGTCTGGAGGAAACCTGCCACCATCCCTACTTTGGCAGCATCATGCTGTGGGGATGTTTTTCAGCGGCAGGGACTGGGAGACTAGTCAGGATCGAGGCAAAGATGAACGGTGCAAAGTACAGAGAGATCCTTAATGAAAACGTGCTACAGAGTGCTCAGGACCTCAGACTGGGGTGAAGGTTCACCTTCCAACAGGACAACAACCCTAAGCACACAGCCAAGACAATGCAATTTTTCAGTTATTTCTTATAACTGTTTTTGCTTTGTCATGCGGTATTGTGTGTAGATTGATGAGGAAAAAAAACAATTGAATCAATTTTAGAATAAGGCTGTAACCTAACAAAATGTGGAAAAAGTCAATGGGTCTGAATACTTTCCGAAGGAACTATGTTGTTTGTGAAGGAGCCTTACCAGAGATCTCTCTCTCTGTTCATTGACCTAGAAAAGGGATGAGTCTGGCAGAAAGCTGCCTGTGTGTGTGTGTTATTCGATCAGAACAAACAGACCTTTGCACCAGTTGCTTGTTTCTTTTCTTTCTATTTTAAAAGAACATACTCCTTGCCAATGTTAATAAATTGTATTAAGCACATGAAGCTGAAAATTCATTTTCTTACAGTTGAGTTGAACACACCAGGGGCCCTGGAGACTGTAGACAAGCCCTCTATTAATTTACAGCAGGTCCCTCACTTGTTCGGTTCATGTGAGAAAACAAAAGGGAGGGATGTGGAGTAGGAGGAGGAGGAAGATGAGGGGTAGTGTAGACTATAGCCAGGGCTTTGCAGAGATTTAATAATTGTACATTGATATTAATATTGTAAAGTCATGTATATGTATGCCTCTGTCATCAAGGCTATTACTTGAAGTGGAACTGTCAGCGTTTTAAGTACTTTGCAGAGATGAAACAAAGAGACAATGCTAAAGTCAGCCAAAAAGATTCAATTCACAGTTTATGCTACAAAACCAACTTCATGTAAAGTTTAAAAAATAGGTTCTATTTGACAGAAAATTACATGACGTACAGTAAGGCATTGTTGGCAGAATAAATGGATGCAGTTCAATGCATGATTAATATAATTCACCAATACATTTCTTGGTAGTACAAACAATATTGTTATCAGGTTGTAAATTAAAGCTGGCCTGGTACATTGATTCAGTTTCAATGACATAACATTTTGGACAAAACCGGACGAATGTAACTGTAATGGATTTCTTCATCTGAACGAGAGGCGGACCAGGCAGGCGGACCAGGTTGTTTTGATTCATGTTTTAATAAATCCCTTCACATGAACAAACTAACAAAAACAAGAAATGTGAAAACTCAAAACAGTCCTATCTGGTGCAAACACAGAGACAGGAACAATCACCCACAAACACACAGTGAAACCCAGGCTACCTACAGTGCCTTGCGAAAGTATTCGGCCCCCTTGAACTTTGTGACCTTTTGCCACATTTCAGGCTTCAAACATAAAGATATAAAACTGTATTTTTTTTGTGAAGAATCAACAACAAGTGGGACACAATCATGAAGTGGAACGACATTTATTGGATATATCAAACGTTTTTAACAAATCAAAAACTGAAAAATTGGGCGTGCAAAATTATTCAGCCCCCTTAAGTTAATACTTTGTAGCGCCACCTTTTGCTGCGATTACAGCTGTAAGTCGCTTGGGGTATGTCTCTATCAGTTTTGCACATCGAGAGACTGACATTCTTTCCCATTCCTCCTTGCAAAACAGCTTGAGCTCAGTGAGGTTGGATAGAGAGCATTTGTGAACAGCAGTTTTCAGTTCTTTCCACAGATTCTCGATTGGATTCAGGTCTGGACTTTGACTTGGCCATTCTAACACCTGGATATGTTTATTTTTGAACCATTCCATTGTAGATTTTGCTTTATGTTTTGGATCATTGTCTTGTTGGAAGACAAATCTCCATCCCAGTCTCAGGTCTTTTGCAGACTCCATCAGGTTTTCTTCCAGAATGGTCCTGTATTTGGCGCCATCCATCTTCCCATCAATTTTAACCATCTTCCCTGTCCCTGCTGAAGAAAAGCAGGCCCAAACCATGATGCTGCCACCACCATGTTTGACAGTGGGGATGGTGTGTTCAGGGTGATGAGCTGTGTTGCTTTTACGCCAAACATAACGTTTTGCATTGTTGCCAAAAAGTTCAATTTTGGTTTCATCTGACCAGAGCACCTTCTTCCACATGTTTGGTGTGTTTCCCAGGTGGCTTGTGGCAAACTTTAAACAACACTTTTTGTGGATATCTTAAAGAAATGGCTTTCTTCTTGCCACTCTTCCATAAAGGCCAGATTTGTGCAATATACGACTGATTGTTGTCCTATGGACAGAGTCTCTCACCTCAGCTGTAGATCTCTGCAGTTCATTCAGAGTGATCATGGGCCTCACAACAGGGCCTTCACAACAGTATCTCGGACCTGCCTGGTGTGTTCCTTGTTCTTCATGATGCTCTCTGCGCTTTTAACGGACCTCTGAGACTATCACAGTGCAGGTGCATTCATACGGAGACTTGATTACACACAGGTGGATTGTATTTATCATCATTAGTCATTTAGGTCAACATTGGATCATTCAGAGATCCTCACTGAACTTCTGGAGAGAGTTTGCTGCACTGAAAGTAAAGGGGATGAATAATTTTGCACACCCAATTTTTCAGTTTTTGATTTGCTAAAAAAGTTTGAAATATCCAATAAATGTCGTTCCACTTCATGATTGTGTCCCACTTGTTGTTGATTCTTCACAAAAAAATACAGTTTTATATCTTTATGTTTGAAGCCTGAAATGTGGCAAAAGGTCGCAAAGTTCAAGGGGGCCGAATACTTTCGCAAGGCACTGTACATGTATGCATAGGCCGCCACCCCTTGTCTTACCAGACGCCGCTGTTCTATCCTGCCAATACAGCTTATAACCAGCCAGCTGTATGTTGATAATGTCATCGTTCAGCCACGACTCTGTGAAGAATAAGATATTACAGTTTTAATGTCCCTATGGTAGTGTAATCTTCCTCGTAGGTTGCCGATTATATTTTCCAATGATTGCACGTTAGCTAGTAGAACGGAGGGCAGGGTTTTTTTTTGCGATCACCTACGAATTCTCAGAGGGCAGCCCAACCTCCATCCTCTTTTTCTCCGTCGTCTCTTCACGCAAATGATGGGGATTTGGGCCTGTTCCCGGGAAAGCAGTCTGTCGTTCACACCGGGCTCGTCGGTCTCGTTAAAGGGAAAAAAAGGTTCTGCCTTCTTGGTGAGTAATCGCTGTTCTGATGTCTAGAAGTTATTTTTCGGTCATAAGAGACAGGAGCAGCAACATTATGTACAAAATAAGTTTAAAAAATAAGTTAGAAACAACTAAAAAGAACTAACATAACAACCCAATCGGTTAGGAGCACGTAAAACGTCAGCCATCTCCTGGGCCGTCATACTCTTTTGTCATGCAAAAGAGTGCCGTTCTCACGGTAATTGACCATTAACAAACATGTTTAGCATCTCCTGGCCTCTACACAGACAAGCTGTTGATGCACGACTTTGGAACATCTACAGTACATTTAAAATCACAATGAATCCCGTCATTTATTTTAGTCAGGTCTGAAGAAACATCATATGAAGAAAATGTATTTCTGATGAGCAGAATATGAGTTTACTGTAGGCCTATGTTATCTGACTATGCTCCATGACATAGGCTGTAGGCTTGTTCATTTAGCTGACAAGATATGCTTAAAAATCATGTGCCATTATTACATTTTTTCAGATTTTATAGTAAGAAGAACATAATAGATTTTTGTTGAATAAAATAAAAATGATATGTGCATGTTTAGTGGCTATGTTGAGCATAAAAGTGATCATTTGAAAAATGTCCTATATGCTAGATTTAGAGTTATTTTCCTAATTTAGTTGTGAAATGTGCAACCTTAGAATGTCATGGATGGTATGGTGCGACTTTAGGCTATTGATGATTTGAGAAAGTAACAAAAAAAAGAAGCTTGCCCTCCGTTCCTCTCATCAAATGATCCTATTTTCACCCTAAGACTATTGTCAATTGAATGGTCTTTACTAATATGTCAAATTAGTTAAGATTTAGAATGGCGCATAATGTATATGCACTGAAATTGAGAATGGAGGCTGCATGGGTTCCTGCGCTTTTCCTAACCTGATGTTAGTTAGCAAGTACTGCAAAGCCATGTCCAGAGTGCTTAATCTGCTTTCTTTTAGGAGTGCAGATAAGGGTTAATCCCTCACTTACACACACACACACACACACACACACACACACACACACACACACACACACACACACACACACACACACACACACACACACACACACACACACACACACACACACACACACACACACACACACACACACACACACACACACACACACACACACACACACATGCCAATCTCTGTGTCCCTATAGCCCGGGCTGGGATGTCAACCCACTGCTGGACGCTGAGAGAGAGAGGGCATTAGTGAGGAGACAAGAAAAAGCAAGGGAGAGAGAGAGAGAGAGAGAAAGAAAGAGAGGAGGGAGAGGGGGCCTTATGGAGGAGAGAGAGCGAGAGAAAGAGAGAGTAGGGGAGAGGGAGCATTAGTGAGAAGACATTGGGAGGGAGAAAGAAAGGAGAAGAGAGAGAGAGGGCATTAGTGAGAAGACAGAGATAGAGAGAGAGCTAGAGGGGGCATTAGCAAGGAGAAGTCATTAATACATGGTGTTTTTTTCACTTCACTGACCACCAGGCCCTGTCCGGGGTACTACCTCCCTACTTCCCCTCGGCACTCCCTCCCCTCGGCAGTCCTTGACTTTACTCCCTCTACCTCTCTCTGCCTCTCTCTACCCCTCTCTACCTCTGCTGGTTCACTGTGTGAAACAGGGATACAATCCATCTCTCTCCTCTTTTCTTAGCCCAGGGCTAAAGGCTTTTTAAGGTTTAGAGTAAATCCTTACCTCAGCTTTCTGCCACCTAATTGACTTGATTTGTTTGTTTTTAAATGGGCTGGAGTTACATTTGGATCCTCTCCCCCTCAGGACTAGTATACAGCCAGGAACTAAAGTTACCTTACCACAGCACCTCACTAAGAAAGAATAGAATACAGCTAGGAACTAAAGTTACCGTACCACAGCACCTCACTAAGAAAGAATAGAATACAGCTAGGAACTGAAGTTACCTTACCACAGCACCTCACTAAGAAAGAATAGAATACAGCTAGGAACTGAAGTTACCTTACCACAGCACGTCACTAAGAAAGAATAGAATAGAGCTAGGAACTGAAGATACCTTACCACAGCACCTCACTAAGAAAGAATAGAATACAGCTAGGAACTGAAGTTACCTTACCACAGCACCTCACTAAGAAAGAATAGAATACAGCCAGGAACTAAAGTTACCTTACCACAGCACCTCACTAAGAAAGAGTAGCCTTCATTAAGCAGTGACAGTTAAAAGTATAGCTATCATGTGTGTTACTGCTTCCAGCTCCCATGTGGCTCCATACTGCAGACTAGATCATCAACCTAGTAGGAGCTGTGGAGCTGCTGTATGGTCTGGTGCTGTGTACCTGTGAAGCTGACAGGGCCAGTAATGTGCTGTGGAAGTCTATGGTGCACTACCCTAATCAGAGTTGTGGAACCACAGTGCTAGCCTGGTGCTGTAAAACAACGGCATCACATAGCATTGCTGGGCTCTCACAGTGTGGAACGACCCTGACTCAGGAGTGACCTCCAGCTCAAGTTGGGCTGGCAGCAGACACTAAGGGCTCTGGGATTGAGATAGAGGCTGGGGTTCTGGCAAGGGTACATGGGGCAATGGGATGGGATTGTTGGGCCTCTGAGGCTGGGGCTTTCCCAGTGTGGAGGAACCCTGAGTCAGGAGTGACCTCCAGCTGGCTCTGGGGTACAGGGATGGGCTGGGGCACTGCATGGGGCTCTGGCAAGGGATCCATGATGGAGCTGCATCAGACACAGAGAAGGCTTAGGATAACTGCTGGAGTGGGGTTGAAAGGAGGGTTGATGCAGGCAAGGTGGACACCAAAGAAACTTTGAAGTGTGTGTGTGTTTGAGAGAGAATGTGTGTGGATTGACCTAGCCGGGGGCATGAATAAAGTTGAGTGTGTAATTGGTCAACAGTGTTACAGAGAAAACCTCACCGAAGGTGTTAGACTGCAGCTGTGAATGTGTGTGTGTTTATGTGCACAAAATTATTCAGGGGCTTAGAAAATATTACCCCCCAAAAATCAATTATTTTCACATAAAAATTCAGGTTTCGGTTTTTACTCAGTATTTCAATATAATTTTTAAGTGTTAAAAAAGCATGACATTTGAAAATGCTAGTTCAATTTAATATACAGCAAAATCTGAACAATTATTTGGGAGTAAAAACAACAAGGAAAATTGTGTTAAATTTTCTTGATTTTCACAATATTTTCTATCAACTTTAGAATTTTAAGTTGTTGCAACAACTTGCTAGGTGGCTCATGGGTAATTCCAAATTTTTAGACTTTATGGTACTTTTACACAATTTTAGAGACAACACACTGAGCGTAAATATATATATTGATTGCAATTGTTCCCGAATGAGTGAGCGTTCATGTGCAAAGGATTAGCATTTCAATTGTTATAATTATCAACTGTGTGTTGTTTTATCTCAGTCGACCCCCACTTCCCTTTTGTACACCATACCGCGATGCCGGTTTATCCCACTAGGGAAACGGCGTTATCATTTCCTTGCAACAATCTACTGTTTGTTTATCCATTTCTGTGAATTACTTAGTTAGTAAATACATTATTTTAAGACAATTGATGTATGGATGACTCATAGTGAAGACTGGGTTCGTGCAGATAACCAACAATTTACGACGTTTGGAATGGGACTAACGTGAGGTAAAATAAAGAAGAATTCATTAATCAGAAGACTATTGATCAGATATGAAAATATCTGAAAAGTTATTTTAGGAAAATTAAAACTTTTAGGAAAATTTAAATATTCTTAATCTGAATATTTTCCTTGTTGCCCCAACTTCCGAGTTAATTACAGTTACATGATTAATCGGTATAATCGAAAGAAAGTCATTTGATAAAGATTCATCTTCAGTTTAATGATGCCAAAGACACAACAAGGGACTGAGGTGGCTCTGGAGACTTCCAGTCATCCTGGAGAACTGCTAGAAGTCCACGCACCCTATGCCCAAATCTCCCTAGCGGCTAACAGTAACCAAGGTAACCCCTCCTCCTAATCCTTATCCATCGCCATACAATAAGATCTCAACAAAGACTTAAGTGTTTGATGGAAACGTTCCAGCGCTCCTTGACTCTGTGCGTGATAGGCACTAGCCAAATTGTGTTTAATATGGAGCTGTTGGAGATCCTGACCAAACAAATTAGAGGTGAAATTAGATCCTTGGTAACTTTGAAAGACCTTAGGGGTTCCAAACAGTTAGAAACTGAGTCAAAGCTTTTAGCACAGACTTAGTCGTGATAGACCAGAGAGGATAGGCAGCAGGAAACCTAGTGGTCTGACACATCACAGTGAACAGGTAACTACTACAATTTTTAGAGCGAGGCAGAGGACCAACACAGTCAATAATCAGATACTAAAAAGGTTGGCTCAGTACAGGAATAGGAAACAGTGGTACCTGCTTAATAGCTTGATTAGGTTTACCAGTTAATTGACAGGTGTGACAGGTTTTGATGAACTCAGAAACATCCCATTTTAACCTAGGCCAAATGAAATGTCTTAATATGCGATTTTAGGTTTTCCTCATGCCCATATGTCCAGCAACATCGTTGTGGGAAATTGTCAGCACCATCTCACAAAGCTTAACTGGTACAACAACCTGACAAATAGCCTCCCCCACAAAACAACTACTACGAGACACTCACTTTCTCATCAGGACATCCTCCTGGACAAAAGAGCCATGGGTGACATCTCCCAACTGTTCCACAGGTAGAATTTGGTCATGCAACTCTTCTAATGTGGGGTCAGCCTGTTGGTCCTTGATTAGACCAGAGCGGGGTACAGATAACGGGATAACAGGGAAAGTAGTGACATATTTCTTTGTGCCATTCTCGTTAGCCGGCACAGTGACCAGGTCGCCACGGCTCATAGAACACGTCCCTGCACACGCAGAGAACACCTCTGGGAAACTCTGCCCACTCTCACCAGGAATCCCTACAAATGACGGCTTAGCGGAAACCACTAGAGATGGAAACACGACAGGCCACACACGCTCACCAGCCAAGTTATTCCCAAGGATAACGTCAATACCCTCAATAGGCAACGAGGGACACACCCCTACAACAACCTCACCTATCACCAGTCCACAATCCAACATTAGTTTATGCAATGGAACTGAGTGTTCAAACCTATTCCCCTAACTAAAACACTATTCCCCGAATCAGTCTCAGCAGAGAAGGGTAACCCAGACTCCAACACAAATGACTCAGAGGCACCTTTGTCTCTCAGGATCTTCACTGGCACTAGGTCGTTACTTCCTAACATTGACACAAAACCCTCCGTAATGAAAGGTAATAGTCTGGGTCAATATGGACTTTCACATGCCCCTGGCATGACACAGGGTGTCAGGAGTAAACTGATATGCGACAGGCGCTGCTAACGCAGTAGGCTTAGGTTTACCATAAGTGCAGGTACTGAACTTACCCTTAGCTCTGAGAACCGGACATTCGTTTTTCCAATGACCTGAAACCTGACAGTAGTGACACTCTTGACCAAAGTCATCTTTACCAACCATAGTTGAATGAAACTCTGCCCAGGAACCAGAGTATCTTGGTGAGCGAGGCCCAAATCTCTCTCCAAATCTCTATGTGGCTATACAATCAGGGATTGTGTCCTTAAATTGCTCTAGCATAATCAGATCACACAACCCCTGGAAAGTCATAAACACAGAGGCGGAACGTCAGTGAATAAACTGTGAAGATAACTCCCTCACAAACTCACCATGAGTCAGTTTATCAGCCCTTTCTAAAGTTCTAAACTGTTGGCGGTAAGCCTCAGGAACCAATTCGTAAAATCTGTAACACAACCATTTTAACCTTATCATAACAAACACTGTCGGCTACACTCAGAGCTGAATATGCTTCCTGCTCTTTACCAGTCAACAGACACTGCGACATTAAAGTGCGATCAGAATCAGGCCAACACCTAGCGTCAGCAACATGCTCAAACAATGAAAAGAACGTCTTAGTGTCCTTCTCATTATATTTTGTCAACAACTGTAAGTTTCCAACAATATTAAAATAAAGTGGTGATCCAAACTGACCTAAGAGCCATTTTTACTAGTATTAAATGTAAGGAATTGTGAAAAACTGAGTTTAAATGTGTTTGGCTAAGGTGTATGTAAACTTCCGACTTCAGCTGTATATGGAGCTTCCCCAAATCCTACAATAACTCAACCTTAGTCTTCTTGCGGATTCGCGGTGGGTGATTACATACTGTAGCCTGCTGGCAAGGATAAAATCCACCCAGCACGCTGGCAGATTCTCCCCAAGCCACGGATGTGCCTCAAGACAACTGCTCACCACACAAACATAACATACAAGGTAACCATACCCAACGTATTCCTGAGTGAAACACGTCGCTAAGCCTAATAGGGAATTATAAAAACACTGATGTAAATAGTTACCTCATTTTTAAAAAGTAGAACTAGCACAATATTGTTACTGTGTGTGAGGGGGTGTGGGTGGTTGGAATGAATTTCATGTAAAAAACAGAGTTCTCTCCTCAGACTATTCAAGATAACAGTTAAAGGGTTGTAATTAATAGGTAGGAAGACTCCCTTGACAGTCTCACACTCTGACAGCCAGCCATAATGATGTTGAGATGTCGAATGTGCTTATGAGAAATGCTTTTCTCAGCAATCGCCTTCAACCCTATGAAAAACAAAATCACTGGCATGTGAAATTCTTGTTTTGAGGAGAGGGGCAACCAGCCTTTTCAGACCTGTAAGGCAGCTGAAGTTATCCTTTGTGAAGGCAGACTAGGGTAGTGTGAGTGTGTGTGAGAGGGGTGTAGGGGTAGCTGCGCATTCCCTGAGGTAGACTAGTGGGTTCATTGCTGTTGGATGGTGCAGCAGTGTTTTGTTCTGGGCTTGGTTTCAGGGTGTGGGTCCATTCTAAGGCGAGACCGTCAGTTCCAGTGAGCTAGAGTAAGCAGGGAGAGGAGCTGTGGGGGGAGGGGGCTCTAGGGCTGGGGCTTCACTAGAGGATTTAACTTATATTGGAATGAGGGCGCACCTCGCTCAAACAGAGACGAGTGCAGGGAAGCAAGACGGTACAATCTTTCATTATCAGAGTCTACAGGATGGAGAGAGATAGAGAGGGAGAGGGAGGGAGAAGAGAGAGGGGGTCTATTAGAAAGTAAGAAACACTTTTATGTGAGAGTCAAAAGAGAAATCCGGTAAAGAGAGACAGAAAGAAAGGGAAGACAAAGAGCAGTAGACTATGAAAATGAAGGAGATCCAAAAGGAAAGAGGGACTGAGAGAAAGTGAGATGGAGAGATGAGAGGGTCTGTGACAGTGTTAGGACAGAGAGGCTGTTGTTTTCTATGAACACAGGAGAGCCTCTGTCTTCAGCTGCAGTCTTCTAAGCTTCAGTCCCTTCTTTGTCGCAGAGACGCCACCAAAGGAGATAGAGAGACAAGGAAGAGACTGGAGCCTAGCTAAAATCCAATGAAGCCACCCCTGTGTAAGACAGAATACTTTACTTCTCTCGTTAGTGTAGGGATTTGTTATACGTCTCAAGGCAGCGGTCTGTTTCAGAAACCATTAGTAAGATAGAAGTCATTTGTCAGCATAAGATTTAGCAGGAGCCATCCGTTTTGATTTGTCACTTGTTTGGGCCCTTCATTCGGTTGGTGTGAAGTTGAGGCGACCGTTAGACTTTTTAAGAGGCTATTTGTGTGTGTGTGTGTGTGTGGTTGTGAATCACAGTGAGGACTTCTCTGAGCTGTCAGTAGAGAGAGTGCAGGCTGTTCTCTTTCCTGGCCATTCCTGCCTCAGTGTGCGATTGTGTGTGCGTGTGTTTGTGAGTGTGTGTGTGTAGTTCTCTCCTGGCCCCTTGCCTGCCTCTGTCTTCTGTCTCCCTATAAGAAACAGCAATGGAAGAGTCTGTGTGTTACCCATGGGATGAGCTACACTTCATTCTCACAGGCCAGGTGTCGAGACAAAGAGCAGCTGCAGCATCTCTGCGTCTAATCATCTTTAGCGTTGCGAGTGCGTTTCACTCTGGGATGGGTTCCACTAAATCTCCAGCAGAGTGATGTCAACTAAGTAGCACACCTTCCAGAGAGTTTGGTTTTAATAGAAACCTGAAGGTGTGTGTGTGTGTGTCCATGTGTGGGTGTAGCTTGGTTGGTCCACAATCCTGTCTTTTCTCCGTTTCAGGGTTAGTGATGATGAATGAGAGGATATCAGGGATGGTCTTCAGACTCTGTAGTGTTTCTTTTGCCTGTCTGGAGCGGGACCTTGAACAGAACCAGTGGACGGATAGCTAGCTTATTCACCTCTGTAATTGATCTTCTCTAGGCTTGTGCTCTCACCACTGTATCTGCATTCTAAATGGCATCCTATTCCCTATGTATAGCACGACTTTTGACAAGGGCACATATAGGGAATAGGGTGCCATTTGGGACACACCCTGTAGCTGGTGAGGAGTTGGAATGGAGCAGTGGTCCATGTAACAAACCCAGACCTGTCCTCTTGATACTATTGCACTGTTTAAATTTTTCCGGTCAAACT
The DNA here is from genome assembly GCF_002021735.2 of Oncorhynchus kisutch. Lineage (NCBI taxonomy): Eukaryota > Metazoa > Chordata > Actinopteri > Salmoniformes > Salmonidae > Oncorhynchus > Oncorhynchus kisutch. The sequence goes on from NC_034190.2 coordinate 25,598,416, forward strand.
AAATCAAGCACAGTTCAAGTATAAAAGTATTTGACACACACTACCGTTCAAAAGTTTTAGAACACCTACAGTACTCATACAAGGATTTTACTTTATTTAACCTATTTTCTACATTTTAGAATAATAGTGAAGATGTCAAGACTATGAAAAAACATATATGGAATCTGGTAGTAACCAAAACAAGTGTTTGTTTTGAGTGAAGGAAAAGCAGCCAACAAGTGCTCAGCATGTGGGAACTCCTTCAAGACTATTGGAAAAGCATTCCAGGCGAAGCTGGTTGAGAGAATGCCAAGAGTGTGCAAAGCTGGAGTCAAGACAAAGGGTGGCTATTTGAAGAAACTCAAATATAAAATATATTTTGATTTGTTTAACACTTTTGGTTACCACATGATTCCATATGTGTTATTTCATAGTTTAGACGTATTCACTATTATTCTACAATGTAGAAAATAGTCTAATAATTAAAAACCCTGGAATGAGCAGGTGTTCAGTATAGCTATCAATATTAACAAGATGGCGCCGGAGGGTAGGCCTGCCGTCTTATCGGCTCTTAACCAACCATTCTATTTTGTTTGTTCGTGTCACGCCCTGACCCTGGCCACCGGTGTGACGAGGGTGGTATGTGTGTTTTTGTCTCATCTAGGGTGTTTGTACTGTCTAGGGGTTTTGTAGATTTATGGGGTTGTTTCCATCTAGGTGTTTATGTAGGTTATGGTTGCCTAGATTGGTTCCGGCATCCCCAAAAATGTATTGGGGGGTGGCACACAGGGAGTGTGGCGAAGCCAGGTAAGAGACCTGCGCCAACTTCCTGTGCTTACCGGAGATAGAGAGGAACCTGGCAGGCACAGTGTTAACGCATGGAGCACACTGTGTCCCCGGTGCGTGTGCATAGCCCGGTTCGGTACATTCCAGTTCCTCGTTTCGGCCGGGCTAGAGTGGGCATCGAGCCAGGTGACATGAAGCCAGCTCTACGCATCTGGTCTCCAGTGCGTCCCCTAGGGCCGGCATACATGGCACCAGCCTTACGCATGGTGTCCCCGGTTCGCCAGCACAGCCCAGTGCGGGCTATTCCACCTCGCCGCACTGGCCTGGCTACGGGGAGCATACAACCAGGAAAGGTTGGGTAGGCTCGGTGCTCAAGAGCTCCAGTGCACCTGCATGGTCCGGACTGTCCGGTGCCATCTCCACGTACCAGCCCTCCGGTGGCAGCCCCCCGCACCAGGCTGTCTCTCCGTTTCATCCCTACAGGTGCTCGTGCCTGTCCAGCGCTGCCAGAGCCTTCCTCCTGCCCAGCGCTGCCAGAGTCTCCCGTCTGTCCTGAGCTGCTAGAGTCTCCCTTTTGTCCTGAGCTGTCAGAGTCTCCCGTCTGTCCTGAGCTGCTAGAATCTCCTGTCTGTCCTGAGCTGCTAGAGTCTCCCGTCTGTCCTGAGCTGCTAGATTCTCCCGTCTGTCCTGAGCTGCTAGATTCTCCCGTCTGTCCTGAGCTGCTAGAGTCTCCCGTCTGTCCTGAGCTGCTAGAGTCTCCCATCTGTCCTGAGCTGCTAGAGTCTCCCATCTGTCCTGAGCTGCTAGAGTCTCCCGTCTGTCCTGAGCTGCTAGAGTCTCCCATCTGTCCTGAGCTGCTAGATAATCTCGTCTGTCCTGAGCTGCTAGAGCCGCCAGTCTGTCCTGAGCTGCTAGAGTCTCCCATCTGTCCTGAGCCGTCAGAGCCGCCAGTCTGTCCTGAGCCGTCAGTCAGCCAGGACCTGCCAGAGCCGTCAGCCAGCAAGGAGCTGCCAGAGCCGTCAGTCAGCCAGGACCTGCCAGAGCCGTCAGTCAGCCAGGACCTGCCAGAGCCGTCAGCCAGCAAGGAGCTGCCAGAGCCATCAGTCAGCCAGGACCTGCCAGAGCTGTCAGCCCTGACCTGAGTTTTCTTTGTTTTCTTTATATATTTTGGTTAGGTCAGGGTGTGACGAGGGTGGTATGTGTGTTTTTGTCTCATTTAGGGTGTTTGTACTGTCTAGGGCTTTTGTAGATTTATGGCGTTGTTTCTATCTAGGTGTTGATATAGGTCTATGGTTGCCTAGATTGGTTCTCAATTAGAGGCAGGTGTTTATCGTTCTCTCTGATTGGGAACCATATTTAGGCAGCCATCTTCTTTGGGTATTTTGTGGGTTACTGTCTATGTTATGTTGCACGTTAGCACATTGTTTATATAGCGGTCACGTTCATCTTATTCATTTTGTTGTTTTTGTTTAAGTGTTCTTCGTGTTCTTCATTAATAAAGAAGAATGTATTCTAACCACGCTGCGCTTTGGTCTACTCCATATTTAGTGCATCAAAGCTGGGACCGAGAGACTGAAAAACAGCTTCTATCTCAAGGCCATCAGACTGTTAAACAGCCACCACTAACATTGAGTGGCTGCTGCCAACACACTGACACTGACTCAACTCCAGCCACTTTAATAATGGGAATTGATGGGAAATGATGTAAATATATCACTAGCCACTTTAAACAATGCTACCTTATATAATGTTACTTACCCTACATTATTAATCTCATATGCATACGTATATACTGTACTCTATATCATCGACTGCATCCTTATGTAATACATGTATCACTAGCCACTTTAACTATGCCACTTTGTTTACATACTCATCTCATATGTATATACTGTACTCGATACCATCTACTGTATCTTGCCTATGCTGCTCTGTACCATCACTCATTCATATATCCTTATGTACATATTCTTTATCCCCTTACACTGTGTATAAGACAGTAGTTTTGGAATTGTTAGTTAGATTACTTGTTGGTTATTACTGCATTGTCGGAACTAGAAGCACAAGCATTTCGCTACACTCGCATTAACATCTGCTAACCATGTGTATGTGACAAATAAAATTAGATTTGATTTATAACGATCGTGACAGTTCGTAACTTTTCGCTTTGTTCGTAACTTGTTTTGTATGTAATGTTTCTGCTACCGTCTCTTATGACCGAAAAGAGCTCCTGGACATCAGAACTGGGATTACTCACCTCAAATTGGACGATGACTTCTTCTTCAATGTGTCAGACACGAGGGATACACTACGGACACCGGACCAAGCCCAGATCCCCGTGATTCGCTGGAAAAGGAAATGTAGGTTTCGCAGAAAGAGATCAGGATGACGACATTAAGAACATACAGCTGGCGGATTATACACTATCGGCAGGACAGAACAGCAATGTAACAAAATTTGTCTTCCTCTGACGAGGAGTATGACAGATCGGACTAATGTGCAGCGTGGTAAGTGTTCATCACTTTTAATGAAAAGACACTGAACACGAAAATACAAAATAACAAAGTGAAAGACAGAAATGAAAAACGAAACAGTTCTGTCTGGTGAAGACACAGAGACAGAAAACAATCACCCACAATGAACGACACCTGCCTCTGATTGAGAAGCATACCAGGCCAAACACATAAACACAACATAGAAAAAAGAACATAGACTACCCACCCCAACTCACGCCCTGACCAAACTAACACAAAGACATAATAAAGGAACTAAGGTCAGAACGTGACAAGCAGCCTCTGTTAAGACACGGGACGGGGGCCTATGCATATTTGTAAACAATAGCCGGTGCACGATATCTAAGGAAGGTTTTGCGCGCCTGAGGTAGAGTTTCTCATGATAAGCTGTAGACCCCACTATCTACCTAGAAAGTTCTCATCTGTATTTTTCGAAGCTGTCTACATATCACCACAAACCGAGGCGGGCACTAAAACTGCACTCAATGAGCTGTATTCTGCCATAAGCAAACAGGAAAACACTCATCCAGGGGTGGCGCTCCTAGTGGCCGGGTACTTTAATGCAGGGAAACTTAAATCGCTTTTACCTCATTTCTATCAGCATGTTAAATGTGCAACCAGAGGGAAAACAATTCTAGACCTCCTTTACTCCACACACGCATGCAAAGTTCTCCCTCGCCCTCCATTTGGCAAATCTGACCATTACTCTATGCTCCTGATTCCTGCTTACAAGCTAAAATTAAAGCAGGAAGCATCATTGACTCAGTCTATAAAAAAGTGGTCAGATGAAGTAGATGCTAAACTACAGGACTGTTTTGCTAGCACAGACTGGAATATGTTCCGGGATTCTTCCGATGGCATTGAGGTGTACACCACATCAGTCACTGGCTTTATCAATAAGTGCATTGAGGACGTCGTCCCCACCATGACTGTACGTACATACTCCAACCAGAAGCCATGGATTACAGGCAACATTCGCACTGAGCTAAAGGTTAGAGCTGCCGCCTTCAAGGAGCGGGACTCTAACCCGGACGCTTATAAGAAATCCCGCTGCGCACTCAGATGAACCATCAAACAGGCAAAGCACCAATACAGGACTAAGATTGCATCGTACTACACCGGCTCTGATGCTCGTCGGATGTGGCAGGGCTTGCAATCTATTACAGACTGCAAAGGGAAGCACAGCTGAGAGCTGCCCAGTGACACAAGCCTACCAGACGAGCTAAATAACTTCTATGCTTGGTTCGAAGCAAGTAACACTGAAACATGCATGAGAACATCAGCTGTTCTGGACGACTGTATGATCACGCTCTCCACAGCGGATGTGAGTAAGACCTTTAAACAGGTCAACATTAACAAGGCCGCAGGGCCAGACGTAATACCAGGACGTGTACTCCGAGCACGTTTTCTGACATTTTCAACCTCTCTCTGTCTGAGTCTGTAATACCAACATGTTTCAAGCAGTGCCCAAGAGCACTAAGGTAACCTGCCTAAATGACTACCGACCCATAGCACTCACGTCTGTAGCCATGAAATGCTTTGAAAGGCTGTTCATGGCTCACATCAACACCATTATCCTGTTAGAAGTTCACCTAGGGATCATGATTGGGACTGTACCAAATGATTGATGTATTAGAATAATTGATTATGCTTATGTTGTATTAACAGGGTCCTACATTTATAGGTTCCTAGACTACAGATTAACAATATGAGGTTTTAATATTGTTCCACAGTTTTCTAGTTCTCTCTCTCTCTCTCTCTCTCTCTCTCTCTCTTATGAAGAGACCCCTCTGAGAAATGTGTGACAGACAGAACTCTGCAGGGGAGTGTAGGAGATAAGACTACTCAGACATTCCCCTATAAATCAACTTGGACATTTACTGCTAAGCTTCTAGATAACACACTAAAAGCCTTGTTTATATAGCTTGGTAGGCATGGTTTTGGTCTCAGGAGTAAAAGGTAATGACGTAGGCAGTGACATCACTAAAGGCTGGACTTCGGTTTAATAAAAGCAACTTGGGACCTTTTCTTTTTTACAGAACTTACTCGGAAACATGCGTGCTATGTTCCTGATTGTCAACTTCTGTCTACCATTGCATTAATAAAGGTTTTTGAATGATTTAATTAAAAGATATTGTCATAATGATAATTTCACCAATGATTGACAAGGAACAAGGGAATGAACCCTAACAATCCCAGAAACCCTAGACCTACTCCAATTTGCATACCGCACCAACAGATGATGCAATCTCTATTGCACTCCACACTGCCCTTTCACACCTGGACAAAAAGAACACCTATGTGAGAATGCTATTCATTGACTACAGCTAAGCGTTCAACACCATAGTGCCCTCAAAGCTCATTACCAAGCTGAGGACTATGTGGCTATGCAAAATCACTGGATGTTTTTGGAACTAGTGAACGTAACGTGCCAATGTAAACTCAGATTTTTTTATTTAAATATGAACTTTATCAAACAAAACATACATGTATTGTGTAACATGAAGTCCTATGAGTGTCATCTGATGAAGATCATCAAAGGTTAGTGATTAATTTTATCTCTATTTGTGCTTGTTGTGACTGGAAAATGGCTGTTTTTCTGTGGCTTGGTGGTGACCTAACATAATAGTTTGTGGTGCTTTCGCCGTAAAGCCTATTTGAAATCGGACACGGTGGAGGGATTAACAACAAGATTACCTTTAAAACGGTATAAGATACATGTATGTTTGAGGAGTTTTAATTATGAGATTTCTGTTGTTTTGAATTTGGCGCCCTGCACTTTCACTGGCTGTTGTCATATCATCCCGTTAACGGGATTGCAACCCTAAGATGTTTTACGGACTTGTAGTAAGCATTTCACTGTAAGGTCTACACCTGTTGTATTCGTCGCATGTGTCAAATAATATTTGATTTGTTCTTAAACAATTTGACCTGTAGTGTATATGCTGCTGGAGCTAGGAGCACAAGCATTTTCTCTGCACCCACAATAACATCTGTTAAACATGTGTATGCGACCACTAAAAATTTATTTGATTTGATTTAGGCAGCTTCAGCACATGTGGTAGCTGTTCATTCCCATAGATACTGGAGCATCAAACTGGTTATTCCACCTAGTCCTACATTCTGTTTCACCTGATGTGATGTGTGGCTTTGTTCTCCCCTGAGTAAAGGAAGAGGAGGGTTATTTGGCTTTGAGTTCCTCCCTCCCTCATGACACTTCTCTGTTCTCATCTGGTCACGTAGCGTCCTCTAGTCTCTCCTCTCTCTGATCTCTCTAGCTGGTAAATTATCCCTAGGACCACTTCAGAGGCCTCCTTTCTCTGTGGGCTAAGTTATGTCCCACAGGAGCATCTGCGTGTATGTTGGGATGCCTTCTCTTCTGTGTGTATTTATAGAGGCAGGATCCTTCCAATTCTTGTCCACACCAAACTGTATTCTCTCTGTCTCCCCAGCGTGTCTGAATGATCTCCTTCATAATCAGTCAGAAAGACAACATGGCTGTCAATACATTTCCCTCGCCTCATTTCCATTAATGCTTATAAGGGTCTCGGTAGATATCGGCTCTCTTGCAGTCGTGTGCATCTGTGTGTGTGACCAGATTTTTCAGGATCAGTAGCTCATTAGTGTTGTGTTTGTCCTCATCGATCCAGGCCACTGCTGCTGGAGCCACACTGCTACTGCCCTCTGAGTCCCTCTGGACTACTACTGCTGACCACTGCTACTGCCCTTTGAGTCTTTAGTCTCCTCTCAACCACACAGGCCAGGGGTATGGAGTGATGGAGGGGAGGAGGGATGGAGGAAACGAAGGGAATGAGGGAAGGATGCATGTAAGGGAAGAGGGATAGAGGAGAAGGAGGGAATTAGGGAAGGATGGAGGGAAGAAGGCAATGAGGGACAGATTAAACAATTCTTGGGCTAATTTAGTTTAGCTTGCCTGAGAGAACTCAAGACTAGGACCAAGCTATAGAGGATCAGGCTGGCTGGAAGTAAGTTTTGCATGTCTACACCATGTCATGATCAACTCTCTGAGTCATACTAGTATCAAATGTAAAGTCCTCACCCTGAAGAGTTGTGCGCACGCGCACGTCTGGACTGTCGTCAGTATTGAAATCCTGCCTGTCTTTTTAATGTGGTTACGAGGATGTCCACCGGCTCTGATTATTCCACACGCGTGACTGGCATTCATGTGCTTGGCAGCTAAACAGGAGGGGAGATGCAGGTGTGTGTGTGTGTGTGTGTGTGTGTGTGTGTGTGTGTGTGTGTGTGTGTGTGTGTAAGAGTAACATTCCCTCCGTGCTCAATCAGGGCTGGATGATCTAGGATTACTGGTGCTGCCTCCTTTCATCCTCTCGTGGGAGCTGGTTTGTTTGTCTGAAAGACAGAAAGACAAAATGCTAATCACAGCTATAGATAGGACCAACTATAGATGACTAGGCATAGGCATGAGGCTGTACGGAGGGAGGGAGTGAGGGAGTGAGGGAGGGAGTGAGGGAGGGAGGGAGGGAGGGAGGGAGGGAGGGAGGGAGGGAGGGAGGGAGGGAGGGAGGGAGGGAGGGAGGGAGGGAGGGAGGGAGGGAGGGAGGGAGGGAGGGAGGGAGGGAGGGAGGGAGGGAGGGATCCAGGCCCTCTGTCCTGTCTAACACACTATGCTAATCAGAGCTGTAGATGGGACCCATTGAGGACTGAATTTAAGCCTGTAGATCCTTTAGGAGATGGGACGCATAACCATGCTTAATAACCTACAAGATGTTATGACAACATTTAGATTTATGACTAAATAGACAGACCCAAAAGTAACTGCTATTCATGTGTAATTACATGATTCGGACATGTGGGAGATTATGAAGAAATGATCAGAAGATAGGAGTTAAATAGTTCAGAATACACAAGATCAAGCACACACAAAATACGTTTTTTTATTTTTTTTATTGACATGCTAGAAGTGAATTATTGATGCCCAGAGCTGGAAACACATCAGATGGCTTCCACAACATGTGAAAAATATCAGAGGAAAATGAGATTGATAGTCCTAACATCTAGAAATGGCATATGTCTGTAAATTAGATAATTCTAGTGCTATTATATATATTTCAATCCCACATTGTGGTGGTGTTATGGGGTATCCAGTGTCCTTTCAACCTCACCAAAGCGTCATAATGTGGTAATTGCACTGTTTTTGCACACTGGATGTGCCTAAAAATTATTGTTCACGATTTCAACCTTTCCAAAGTGACTGAACATTTAGCGTAGGCATATTCAATGTATTGGTCCCACATACACACGTACTGTTTTCAAAAACAATATAAAAGCAACAGATGTTCAATAAAAAACATCTCTAAAACACAAACTTAGTTACACACGTGTTTTTCACTAAAAAAGGTGCAAAAATTGAAATAAGCTGAACTAATTTCAAATGGCATTCGTGTTTGTTTTACATCCCAGGTATAGATGATTGGATTTCACTTTCACCATAGCTTGTGCATGTCATGACAGTCTTTGAAGCAGTCAATCTCTCTGACTACAAAAAGCACACTGGCATTTCAGACAGAAGATCTGGCATTTCACCCCCCTTTTGTGTTTTGTACAATGCTTGCAGTTCTTCCTTTTCTCTTTTGGCATGCATGTTGGATAGTGGCGCTCAACTTGAGTGGGGGGCCTTGTGATGGTTATGATGTTGCATTGGCCCCCCCAACACCAGCTGCTCTCGGAAGGCCAACTGGGAGAGAGGGGTTTGACCTTTTGCTTTGGCCATCTGCTTGTGGAGAATGAAAGCATTTACTGTAGCAATGTCCACAAAGTGGTTAAAAAAAGTATTGTGTGGGGGACCTGGTAGCAGCCTATCAAAGCGTTAGATAGGTCGACACCCCCCATGCTGGCATTGTAGTCCTTCACAGAAACAGGGACATTCTTCCTCACCCGTGCCCTATTGGCATTTTTCACCCTCCTTGAGACATGGTCGTTATTGAATGGCTTGTGCTGTATGGTGAGCATGGTTACGTCCAACGTATGGTCCCCGTCTCCTCTGTCTTTGTCAAGTCTTGGGGAAACCGATTCTGTTAGGACGAATTGTGCCACAGGCCACTATTTTCTTTTTCAAAAGTTCTATGAAAAGCATGGGACTGGTATAAAAATTGTCCACAAAGAGCTTGTACCCACTGGCAAGTAAGGGGAAGTTCATCAGCTGAATGACAGAGTCATAACTAAGGCCCTTACCAGTGGGTTTGATCGCCTTGCCTTGTTGGCAGAGGCTGAAATGGCTAGCACAAAGAACTTCTAGCCCCATTTCGTCAGCTTATTTTTCATATATTGCTTCAAGCCAATTCGAGCCTTTGAGACAACCATGCGCTCATCTATAGATAGATTTTAAGCAGGCTGGAAGTAAGTTTTTCATGTCTCCACCATGTCATGATAACAGGGCTTGACTCTTACAAGACGAGCATACCCTGCAGTCCCCTTCTTCTGGTCATTCTCCTGATTTTTTTGTGGGTCAAATAAAATCAAAGTTTATTTGTCACGTGTGCCGAATACAACATGTGTAGTAGACCGTACAGTAAAATGCTTACTTACAAGCTCTTAACCAACAGTGCAGTTGAAGTAAAAAAATAGGTATTAGGTAAACAATAGATAATAAAGAAAGATAAAAATAACATTAGCGAGGCTATATACAGGTGGTACCAGTACAGAGTCAGTGTGCGGGTGCACCAGTTAGTCGGGCTATTTGAGGTAATATGTACATGTAGGATTAGTTCAAGTGACTGTGCATAGATCATAAACAGAGAGTAGCAGCAGCGTAAAAGAGGGGTGGCGGAACACAATGCATAGTCTGGGTAGCCATTTGATTAGCTGTTCAGGCTTGGGGGTAAAGGCTGTTGAGAAGCCTTTTGGTCCTAGACTTGGTGCTTCGGTACCGCTTCCCATGCGGTAGCAGAGAGAACAGTCTATGACTGGGGTGGCTGGAGTCTTTGACCATTTTTAGGGCCTTCCTCTGACACTGACTGGTATAGGAGGTCCTGGGTGGCAGGCAGCTTAGCCCCAGTGATGTACTGGGCCGTACGCACTACCCTCTGTAGTGCCTTGCGGTCGCAGGCTGAACAGTTGCCGTACCAGGCAGTGATGCAACCATGCTCTCGATGATGCAGCTGTAGAACCTTTTGAGGATCTGAGGACCCATGCCAAAACTTTTTAGTTTCCTGAGGGAGAATAGGCTTTGTCGTGTCCACTTCATGACTGTCTTGGTGTGTTTGGACCATGTTAGTTTGGGGGCATGCTTGGTCCTCCTTTTCCTGTAGTCCCCAATCATCTTTTTTCAAATCAAATCAAATCAAATTTATTTATATAGCCCTTCGTACATCAGCTGATATCTCAAAGTGCTGTACAGAAACCCAGCCTAAAACCCCAAACAGCAAGCAATGCAGGTGTAGAAGCACGGTGGCTAGGAAAAACTCCCTAGAAAGGCCAAAACCTAGGAAGAAACCTAGAGAGGAACCAGGCTATGTGGGGTGGCCAGTCCTCTTCTGGCTGTGCCGGGTGGAGATTATAACAGAACATGGCCAAGATGTTCAAATGTTCATAAATGACCAGCATGGTCGTATAATAATAAGGCAGAACAGTTGAAACTGGAGCAGCAGCACAGTCAGATGGACTGGGGACATCAAGGAGTCATCATGTCAGGTAGTCCTGGGGCATGGTCCTAGGGCTCAGGTCCTCCGAGAGAGAGAGAAAAAAAAAAGAGAGAATTAGAGAGAGCATATGTGGGGTGGCCAGTCCTCTTCTGGCTGTGCCGGGTGGAGATTAAAACAGAACATGGCCAAGATGTTCAAATGTTCATAAATGATCAGCATGTTCGAATAATAAGAAGGCAGAACAGTTGAAACTGGAGCAGCAGCACGGCCAGGTGGACTGGGGACAGCAAGGAGTCATCATGTCAGGTAATCCTGGGGCATGGTCCTAGGGCTCAGGTCCTCCGAGAGAGAGAAGGAGAGAATTAGAGAACGCACACTTAGATTCACATAGGACACCGAATAGGACAGGAGAAGTACTCCAGATATAACAAACTGACCCTAGCCCCCTGACACATAAACTACTGCAGCATAAATACTGGAGGCTGAGACAGGAGGGGTCTGGAGACACTGTGGACCCATCTGAGGACAACCCGGACAGGGCCAAACAGGAAGGATATAACCCCACCCACTTTGCCAAAGCACAGCCCCCACACCACTAGAGGGATATCTTCAACCACCAACTTACCATGCTGAGACAGGGCCGAGTATAGCCCACAAAGATCTCCGCCATGGCACAACCCAAGGGGGGGCGCCAGCCCAGACAGGATGACCACATCAGTGAATCAACCCACTCAGGTGATGCACCCCTTCCAGGGACGGCATGAGAGGGCCCCAGTAAGCCAGTGACTCAGCCCCTGTAATAGGGTTAGAGGCAGAGAATCCCAGTGGAAAGAGGGGAACCGGCCAGGCAGAGACAGCAAGGGCGGTTCGTTTCTCCAGAGCCTTTCCGTTCACCTTCCCACTCCTGGGCCAGACTACACTCAATCATATGACCCACTGAAGAGATGAGTCTTCAGTAAAGACTTAAAGGTTGAGACCGAGTTTGCGTCTCTGACATGGGTAGGCAGACCGTTCCATAAAAATGGAGCTCTATAGGAGAAAGCCCTGCCTCCAGCTGTTTGCTTAGAAATTCTAGGGACAATTAGGAGGCCTGCGTCTTGTGACCGCAGCGTACGTGTAGGTATGTACGGCAGGACCAAATCAGAGAGATAGGTAGGAGCAAGCCCATGTATTGCTTTGTAGGTTAGCAGTAAATCCTTGAAATCAGCCCTTGCTTTGACTGGAAGCCAGTGTAGAGAGGCTAGTACTGGAGTAATATGATCAAATTTTTTGGTTCTAGTCAGGATTCTAGCAGCCGTATTTAGCACCAACTGAAGTTTATTTAGTGCTTTATCCGGGTAGCCGGAAAGTAGAGCATTGCAGTAGTCTAACCTAGAAGTGACAAAAGCATGGATTAATTTTTCTGCATCATTTTTGGACAGAAAGTTTCTGATTTTTGCAATGTTACGTAGATGGAAAAAAGCTGTCCTTGAAATGGTCTTGACAAAAGAGAGATCAGGGTCCAGAGTAATGCCGAGGTCCTTCACAGTTTTATTTGAGACGACTGTACAACCATTAAGATTAATTGTCAGATTCAACAGAAGATCTCTTTGTTTCTTGGGACCTAGAACAAGCATCTCTGTTTTGTCCGAGTTTAAAAGTAGAACGTTTGCAGCCATCCATTTCCTTATGTCTGAAACACTTGCTTCTAGCAAGGGCAATTTTGAGGCTTCACCATGTTTCATTGAAATGTACAGCTGTGTGTCATCCGCATAGCAGTGAAAGTTAACATTATGTTTTCGAATAACATCCCCAAGAGGTAAAATATATAGTGAAAACAATAGTGGTCCTAAAACGGAACCTTGAGGAACACCGAAATTTACAGTTGATTTGTCAGAGGACAAACCATTCACAGAGACAAACTGATATCTTTCCGACAGATAAGATTTAAACCAGGCCAGAACTTGTCCGTGTAGACCAATTTGGGTTTCCAATCTCTCCAAAAGAATGTGGTGATCGATGGTATCAAAAGCAGCACTAAGGTCTAGGAGCACGAGGACAGATGCAGAGCCTCGGTCCGATGCCATTAAAATGTCATTTACCACCTTCACAAGTGCCGTCTCAGTGCTATGATGGGGTCTAAAACCAGACTGAAGCATTTCGTATACATTGTTTGTCTTCAGGAAGGCAGTAAGTTGCTGCGCAACAGCCTTTTCTAAAATGTTTGAGAGGAATGGAAGATTCGATATAGGCCGATAGTTTTTTATATTTTCTGGATCAAGGTTTGGCTTTTTCAAGAGAGGCTTTATTACTGCCACTTTTAGTGAGTTTTTTTGTCTTGATTACGTCTGCCATTTCTTCTGGCGCCATCTACGTTGTCACTCATGAAGAGTACAGTTGATGGCCAAGAATCGGTTTTCACTCATGATGGAGATGGGGAACTCAAACCGATAGAGTGGGAACTTGCTCCAGTTGTCAACTAGTCTTGATACCTTTATCAGTCTCATGTAAATCACCAAGGAAATGTAGCTGAGCATGTCACCCATGGTAACAGGTTTCTGAGACATCATCCCTCCCCCTGCTGCTTCTTGTCCCCATACTTGTTGGTATTACGAATTAGTGTCAATAGTACAGAGGTGGTAAAGTAGAGCTGAAACAGCTGTAAGGTGGTGTATGTTTTATCACTAACCAACTGTGGGCCTTCAGGTCGTTTGCGTTTAAACCTAAATGGTTCTCCTCATCATCTTCAAGGACCTTATGCAACCTGTCCTCAGTTTCATCTCCCTCTGTTGTGCTGCTTCCACTGCCTCTTCCACTGCCTCTTCCTCTGCCTCATCTCTATTGAGGCCTAAATCTCCTCCCGGCCCCTGCACCTCCAGATGAACTTGCAGAGAGAAGAGTGGTCCCAGGGCCTGCGGTGGGGGTGGTTGAAGAGGAGTGGAGTCTTTGTTGAGTGGTGAATGTAGAACCATTAGACGGGTAATTGACATAGCATTGAGGGGGATGAACACCTTGACCGGCAGGGGGGGTCAAAACATCATCCTCCAAATCATCTGCATCCTCCACTTTGTGTTGAATAAAATAAAGGGATGCATTACAGTTGACTACATTTACAAAACAGCATTATTGTGCACTAAAAACACCAAGCCTAAACTTTATCTGTACAGTGACTCACATACCATTCTCATACCAGACAGAATTGAATAAAATAACATCTAATAGGATCCCCAAATATGAAGACTTTACATTTAAGAGATTTTAAACAGAGAATGATCAGGAGATCTAGGTGCTGTATGTCCAGCAAATATATTTGATATTATCTGCAGAGCTTTGGTACCAGCTGAGAGCTGTACTACAAATGTATTAATAAGTATGTTGTTGAAAAATGACTAGTCCATAAAAAAAATAGTTTTTCCTTTTATTCAGAGAAAAAAAAATGCAACACACAGCAGTCAATATTCCGTTTAAACATTTTTTCTGTTCCAAATAGAGTAATTGTCTTTCTTTGTGTGCAGCGTGCTATGGAACGGTGACAATAGGGGATTAGGGTTTCTAATTATCTTCCCAAATCCACTTTAGCCAGGCTAGTGAGTCTGCCCTGCAGCTGAGCTGGGGTTTATAGCTAGTGAGTCTGGTGAGTCTGGCTTGGGGCTCAGCTAGGTTTTTAATCTCTCTCATGCCACTGAGCTGCTTCTGGATGGGAAGGCGCAAAGAGAAAAAGAGAGAAAGGGGGAGAGAGAACGAGAGAATAAGCGTGAAAGAGGAATAGAGAGAACAGGAACATGACCCTGCCTGCTTTCTCCTTTGCAGGACTGACAGGTGGAAACCTGATGTACCAGGGTCCTAATGTCTCTCCCCTGACACCCATGCTATAGGGTCTGTTGACCTATAGGTTAAGCTATAGGTTGAGGACATAGACTTTAGAAACACTTTTCCTGCCAGCCAGGTAGAATACATCATATCGTCCAGGTGGTTTATGGTAACATATTGAGAATAGTCATTGAATAATTCATATTATGTTATGCCCCTCGGCACCAATGATATGTGACCTCTGACCCTCTGTGGGTTCTGTGCATCTCTCAGACCTGCTCCCCCAAAGCAATAGGGGTGGGTTCTGTTAGAATGACCTTCAGGTCCCTGCTGTATGCCTCTATGACTATGCTGATGGCAGGGTTGCAGTTTTGTGAGAAATGTTGTGAGAAAGGCTGTATCAGTGCAATTTGTTGAACTGATTGAACAGAGAGCCTGATTTCCTTGGCTAGCACACTCACGGCTCTGTCCGGCTAACGTGACCGCAAAGACACAGTCACCGCCAGATGTTGCTGAAGTCACCTTGTTCACCTCCTTGCCCATCAATATGCCGCCTGGCAAGAAATTATTCACATTCTATTCAGGACAGACGGGGAGGAGGGAGGGGACAGACGCACGGACAACTTCGTCACGCTGTCAAAGTGTTAGTCAGTCTTGAGGATGAATCATCTCTTCATGGCTTCTCCCCCTCCTCCCCCCTTCTTCTCCCCCTCCTTACACCCTTCTTCTCCCCCTCCTCACCCCTTCTTCTCCCCCTCCTCACCCCTTCTTCTCCCCCTCCTCACCCCTTCTTCTCCCCCTCCTCACACCCTTCTTCTCCCCCTCCTCATCCCTTCTTCTCATCCCTCCTCACCCCTTCTTCTCCCCCTCCTCACACCCTTCTTCTCATCCCTCCTCACACCCTTCTTCTCTCCCTCTTCTCACCCCTTCTTCTCCCCCTCCTCACCCCTTCTTCTCCCCCTCCTCACCCCTTCTTCTCCCCCTCCTCACACCCTTCTTCTCCCCCTCCTCACACCCTTCTTCTCCCCCTCCTCACCCCTTCTTCTCCCCCCACTCACCCCTTCTTCTCCCCCTCCTCACCCCTTCTTCTCCCCTCTCCTCACTCTTTCTTGTCTACCCTCCTTCCACCTCCTGACCACTGAGAGTAGTGGCCAGATGGAATGTTTAGCTACTAGCTAATTAGCCCCCAAGCTGTGACACTCTCTCACTGTTTCAGGTCGGTCAGGTTGTGTTTTTCCTCCTTTTCCACAGACCTCACTCTCAGTTAGCTTCAGATTGGGCCAAGGTGCATAACTTCGTGTCCTATATAGAGTTTGTATCCATGACCATGACATACCTCTGCTAATCATGTTGCGAGATTGAGCTGTGTGTGTGTACGGCTATGTGTGACTGTGATCCTAACACAAGGTGAAGTGTGTTATCCAGAAGACCCTAGTTAGGTGTCCTTTACTCTGATGGTGGTGGTAGCATCTCTTTCTCTCAACCTCCAGGAAAGCCTCAACCAGGGAAACAGACCCAGAAATAATGATGCTGTTTTGCCATGGACTTTCTGAGGCCAGGCTGGCTGCTTTTCCTCTCTTTCATTATGTCACCTGCCGCCTCTCAGCCATGTCTGTGTGTGACCCAGAGGAGCACCATTAGTTGGATACGATCATGTCCCGTGTCTTTCTTCAAGTGACAAATATGTTTTAATCCGACAGACAGCAGCATATAATATATATCTATATTTCAAAGCATCACATGGCTAGTAATGTCCATACACTGAGGCATCATTACAGCACAGAATCTCTCTCTCTCTCTCTCTCTCTCTCTCTCACTCTTCCAAATGTAGAGAGAGAAAGTTCATCTTAACCCACTCCCCTCTCCCGACACTCCCACCAAAAAAGAAGTACAGTAGGAAGAATTTCCAGCGCCCATCACCCCAACACAACAGGTGTCAAAAAGTGGTTTACAGTAACCTTACCGTAATTCCGTTACGGTAAGGCAATACGCCTTTAAATGATTGTTTGACACGCAAATATTTTCATAATGAATGGAATGTTTATTGCTTCATTATGTTTTTTTATAGTAATGGATTAATAGAGAGAAATATAAAATGTATTACCAAAATTACTTTGAAATGTATGTTTAATTTAAAACGGTATGAATTGTCTATCAATCAACTCTATCTATCAATCAATCTATGAAACATTCAATGAAAAATAAATGCACTCCAGCCTTCATGGGTCCCATAGCCGTTCCAGGCAAAGCCGGTGAAATCACCACACTGAAGAGGGTTACCCTCAGGGAAAAACCCACCTCCACCAATACAGTGGTGTTCAACATTACCGCCTTTGGGTTTGACCCCAGAGCAGATGGCTGTTGCCGCCCGTTCATGGTTTATGGCTCTGAAACTGACGAAGCCTTCCTCAGTCTCCCCTCTAGTCTCCCCTCTAGTGTTCGGGCCGTAGAACATTTTGGTGGACTCTTTGTCCCCGAGGTCATAAACTATGGGAATGGAGGGACCATTGTCGGACAGGTGGTTACCAACGTTGTACTTGACCGGGTAGCGGTGGAAGAGGTAGTACAGGTTTCCTCCGTACACATGGAGGAAGCGCATGTCAGTGTGGTAGCACATTATGGCGGCCAGGTTCCAGTGGTAAAAGGGCGTTTTGTTGGGAACGTGCCACACCGACATGTCTTCTGCATCTATGTCATAGTAGCCAGGATTCTTGAAATCGTCGTCCGTGGCTGCCTCCACTGTTCCGAAAGTCTTCCTGTTGGCCCAGTTGCCTTCCCCTTTTGGCCAGTTGGCATTGTTGCCCTGCTGGCTGGTCCAACGATCACCAATTGTGCACTTCCTGTAGATGTTGTCCTCGTGCACGCTTGCCACCAGAGTCCAGCTGCCGCCCGCTGTGGTCATGTCACAGAAGGTCTGTTACACCACCCCAGTAGCTGTGGTCAGGGAGTACAGACCATCCTCAGATGGACCATATACGTCTCTAACTTCCTTGCAGCTTCTAGCAATGAACTGAGCCCTATTTCTTATCTCATCAACTTTGGCAACTTTTGGAGCGCTTGTCGGCCCAATCTTCTTTACAGAATCAAGTGGTGAAGTGTTTGACGTCTGAAACGCCATCAGTAGCGGGATCGTCAGCAGAAAAGCCTGGTACATCATGTCTGTTGTAGTAAGGTTTCAGTGAGGGTCTGAACCTGATAGGACAGCCCATATTAAACTAGCATGTAGGCAGGAGTAGGCCTGGGATATACAGCCTGTTTATGGTTTCAGAATTATCTTAGCGACAGAACTCAGGCTATCTTGCTAGATGGGGTTAAATCAGAATTTCTTGATATTTAAAAAGGTGTTCCTCAGGGTTCGATTTTGGGTCCATTATTGTTCACTTTGTATATTAATGACACTGTTAATTCTTGTAGGATTCATCCCTATGCAGATGCCACAGTTTTGTATTCCTGTGCCACCTCAGTGCAGCAGACCATTTGTGAACTTCAGCATGACTTTGATTCAGTTCAGAAATCACTTAGAGATCTTACATTAGTGTTAAATACTTGATGACAAGTTATCCTTCTTAATGCATATAGAAAATCTGACTAAGATCTCCCTGTATTGGATTTTGGTGGTATTGTTTACATGCACACGGCTACCTCTGTTTTAAAACCCTTGGACACAGTCTACCATTCAGCAATACGTTTTATCACAGGGGACACTATTAGGACTCGTCATTATAGTCTGTATAGAAATGTGGGATGGACCTCTCTGTCTGCGAGAAGAGAGCTGCATTCTCTTTGATTTATTTACAAAGAAATCTTACAGAAACTGCCTCTATATGTAACATCATTAATTAAGATAAGAATACTATTGGGCGGCAGGGTAGCCTAGTGGTTAGAACGTTGGACTAGTAACCGAATGGTTGCAAGTTCAAATTCCCAAGTTGACAAGGTAAAAATCTGTCGTTCTGCCCCTGAACAGGCAGTTAATCCACTGTTACTAGGCTGTCATTGAAAATAAGAATTTGTTCTTAACTGACTTGCCTAGTTAAATAAAGGTAAAATAAAAATAATAAGTTACACTAAAGATCCCTTCAGTCTTCACAGATTTAGGAACATACGCTTTTTGTTTTTTTGTCTCTAATTTGTTGAACAATCTGCAGAGTTCACTGCAGTTAGATGTACTGGTGTCACTCAGGCAGTTTACATGAATGATTGAGGACCTCTATGTAGTTGAATGTGGTTGCTTTTATACACGTGTATGTTTTAAAATTCTGTTTTTATCGTAATGTGTACAGGTATCTCTTGTAAAAGAGATGCTTAATCTCAATGTGACACCCTGTTTAAAGAAAGGTTAAATAAAAGAGATGCTTAATCTCAATGTGACACCCTGTTTAAAGAAAGGTTAAATAAAAGAGATGCTTAATCTCAATGTGACACCCTGTTTAAAGAAAGGTTAAATAAAAATAAATACAAATTTGTTTAATCATCCTACATGGGTATGTCAGCTAAATAAATATTTTGGTTACAACTTATTTTAAGGTATACATGTTTGCAGATGTATTACGATGCACGTATTAGCTAATGTTCCTAAGCACCTTTTTGTACAAGCATTTCGCTACACCCGCAATAACATCTGCTAAATATGTGTATGCACCAATACTATTTTATTTTATTATAATTTGTAGCTAATAAAAGTGTATAAAAGTAGCTAATAAGGTCTTTATTGTGTCTTATTAGCCATACATTATGCCTTTATTAAAGGTGCAAAATGCAAAAATCATTCCTCCATTTCCTGGTTGCTAAAATTCTAATGTTTTGCCTGTTTTCAGTTAATGTGACAAAACAAGCAGTCATTGTGGAGAGAATCATTGTACCATCTAAACCACTGTGAAATATATTTTCCATAACCAGAAATATTGCATTTTCAGCTGTTTCAAGCTGGTGTACAAAACCGGAAGCAAAAGGAAAACTTTAGAACGGGAAGCATAGAAATAGCACACAGAACAGACCGCTTCTTAGAGTTGCTTTCAGTGAGAATGACAGATCTATAACTCACATATCTACAGTATAGGAATTTGGTTGGGTCGCCTGAAGAATTACCTATTGTAGCTTTAAGTTTTTTACATTTTTCAATCATTATAATTAATGTTTTACTGGCCAATCCTTAATATATTCTTTGTTAGTCATAGAGACATATTAGTATTTATTAAAGGGCAAGTTAAACAAGAAACAGGCTCTTAGTAAGCTTTCTCAATGTGGGACTAATAAGGACATCGTATTTGAAAATGTGTTTGCTATTCTAAAGTGTAAGAATATTTTTACTACAGACATTTTGTCCAGAAATGACCTCATTGGACAGAAAGGGGCACACCTCCCCACACCAATTAACAAAAGCATGTAATGTTTTGCCTGGAACTAAAGATTAGTGCAGTTTAATGAAATAATGTCTACTAGAATAATCTCAACTATAAAATATATTTTGATTTATTTAATACTTTTTGGGTTACTACATGATTCCATATGTGTTATTTCACAGTTTTGATATATTCACTATTAATCTAAACGTAGAAAATAGTTTAAAAAATAAAGAAAAACCCTTGAATGAGAAGGTGTTCTAAAACTTTTGACATGCAGTGTACGTGACCATGAAGGACTTATTGGGAATCATATTTTGTCAGGAAATTTGAGAAAAGTTTACTTAAGGTGTCGTGTTGATACGGTGTCAGCTTTTCTCAACCCCTGTACATATAACATATATAACACATATGCAAACTCTCCCTCGCTGAACCATAGACTAAACACATATATAGACTAATCGAATGTAAACTCTCCCTCGCTGAACCATAGACTAAACACATATATAGACTAATCTAATGTAAACTCTCTCTCACTGAACCATAGACTAAACACATATATAGACTAATCCAATGTAAACTCTCTCTCGCTGAACCATAGACTAAACACATATATAGACTAATCGAATGTAAACTCTCTCTCACTGAACCATAGACTAAACACATATATAGACTAATCCAATGTAAACTCTCCCTCGCTGAACCATAGACTAAACACATATATAGACTAATCGAATGTAAACTCTCCCTCGCTGAACCATAGACTAAACACATATATAGACTAATCTAATGTAAACTCTCTCTCACTGAACCATAGACTAAACACATATATAGACTAATCCAATGTAAACTCTCTCTCGCTGAACCATAGACTAAACACATATATAGACTAATCGAATGTAAACTCTCTCTCACTGAACCATAGACTAAACACATATATAGACTAATCCAATGTAAACTCTCTCTCGCTGAACCATAGACTAAACACATATATAGACTAATCCAATGTAAACTCTCCCTCGCTGAACCATAGACTAAACACGTACATAGACTAATCCAATGTAAACTCTCCCTCGCTGAACCATAGACTAAACACATATATAGACTAATCCAATGTAAACTCTCCCTCGCTGAACCATAGACTAAACACATATATAGACTAATCCAATGTAAACTCTCCCTCGCTGAACCATAGACTAAACACATATATAGACTAATCCAATGTAAACTCTCTCTCGCTGAACCATAGACTAAACACATATATAGACTAATCCAATGTAAACTCTCCCTCGCTGAACCATAGACTAAACACGTACATAGACTAATCCAATGTAAACTCTCCCTCGCTGAACCATAGACTAAACACATATATAGACTAATCCAATGTAAACTCTCCCTCGCTGAACCATAGACTAAACACATATATAGACTAATCCAATGTAAACTCTCCCTCGCTGAACCATAGACTAAACACATATATAGACTAATCCAATGTAAACTCTCCCTCGCTGAACCATAGACTAAACACATATATAGACTAATCCAATGTAAACTCTCCCTCACTGAACCATAGACTAAACACATATATAGACTAATCCAATGTAAACTCTCCCTCACTGAACCATAGACTAAACACATATATAGACTAATCCAATGTAAACTCTCCTTACCTGAACCATAGGCTAAACACATACAAATGACTTAAGGCTTAATGTATGGCTAATAAAACATAATACATGGCGTATTAGCTACTTGTAAACACACATATTAACTACAAGAGAGTGACTAATATCTGCACCTTACAGTCTTAACAAGATTTGGTGACAATTTATTTTATGATTCACATATTAGCCACTAATTTGTAGTTTATAAGTATTTATACAAGTAGTTGATAAGGTCTTTATTATATGTTATTAGCCAGATATTAGGCCTTGATTAAGAGTGTTTCCTTTTTCAAACATTGTAAATAATTTGTTTCTGACCAATCCTTAATAACCTCATTGTTAGTCATTATAAAATTATAAATTATTTTTTATACAGAAATATTGTCCAGAAATGACCTCATTGGACAGAAAGGGGAACACTTCCCCACACCTATAAGCAAAAGCATGTACTGTTTGCCTGAAACAAAAGACTAGTGTAGTTCAATGAAATAAGACATTGATTCATATTATATCATATTCACCATACAAGCCAACATTCAAGTAAAAATGTTATGTAAAGAATTAGCAACTAAACGTCCTTAGTGTATCTTTAAATCACAATGACCCCTTTAAGGACACACGTGACCATAAAGACTTTATTGCTGTACAAACATATAACATATATAACACATATGCAAACTCTCCCTCGCTGAACCATAGACTAAACACATATATAGACTAATCGAATGTAATCTCTCCCTCGCTGAACCATAGACTAAACACAAACATAGACTAATCCAATGTAAACTCTCCCTCGCTGAACCATAGACTAAACACAAACATAGACTAATCCAATGTAAACTCTCTCTCACTGAACCATAGACTAAACACAAACATAGACTAATCCAATGTAAACTCTCCCTCGCTGAACCATAGACTAAACACATATATAGACTAATCAAATGTAAACTCTCCCTCGCTGAACCATAGACTAAACACAAACATAGACTAATCCAATGTAAACTCTCCCTCGCTGAACCATAGACTAAACACAAACATAGACTAATCCAATGTAAACTCTCTCTCACTGAACCATAGACTAAACACATATATAGACTAATCGAATGTAAACTCTCCCTCGCTGAACCATAGACTAAACACATATATAGACTAATCCAATGCAAACTCTCCCTCGCTGAACCATAGACTAAACACATATATAGACTAATCGAATGTAAACTCTCTCTCACTGAACCATAGACTAAACACATACATAGACTAATCGAATGTAAACTCTCTCTCACTGAACCATAGACTAAACACAAACATAGACTAATCGAATGTAAACTCTCTCTCACTGAACCATTGACTAAACACATACATAGACTAATCCAATGTAAACTCTCTCTCACTGAACCATAGACTAAACACATACATAGACTAATCCAATGTAAACTCTCTCTCACTGAACCATAGACTAAACAAACACAGAGGATTTTGTTAGCGTCACTGTCCAAATACATATACTTGCACCAAGTCCTAATACATAGTAGACATTCTTATTTAAAGATGCACTATGGAAGCTTATTATCTCACGAAACTACACAAATTCTTTGATTCAGGAACATTAGAAGATTTTGCTCATGTGTGGGGAGATGTGCCCTTTCTATCCAATGTGATCATTTCTGGACAATATTTCTCCATGTAAGAATAAGGTAACTCTTTCATATAGGGAAGACATCTTAAGGTACTATGCTTTTATTAGTTCTACATTGATACAGCTTACTAAGAGTCTGTTTCTTGTGTACCTTGCTCTAAGTAGTAGTATGTCTTTATTAGGACTAACAATGAGGTTATTAAAGATTGGCCAGTAAAACATGACTGATAATGTTTTAACAAGAAAACACTTAAGGCCTGATGTATGGCTAATAAACATAATAAAAGGCTTATTAGCTACTTGTAAACACACTTATAAACTACAAATTAGTGGCTAATATGTGCACTTCAAACTAAAGTCTTAACTATCTTTTTAATGGCAAATATCTGGTTAGAGTGCTCTGTTATTTTAGCTTGGTATATATCATACAAGTTAAGCCATCTGCAGATAGATATGTAGAAACTAGACACTATAGCTCAGTCTTTCCCCTAATTGATTTTTCAGGCAGGGAGCGAAGACTCCCTCATGCCTGTGGCAACATAATTGTGAATGGAAACCAAATAGAAGCCAAAGTCTTTGAAGCAGGAGATTACATATATTATAGTTGTGTGCTTTTCTCCATGTTTTGTGTTTATTGGAGTGAAGCTCAAAAGTTAGTTACACCGCTTCTAAAAACGAATTATTGCCCTACCTACTAACATTCCACATTGCCAAAGAACTACAAAATAAAAGTAGAACAGAGAGTGATTGACCTGTTAACAACTCAAAGTATGGCTGAATAAACTGCCTGTACTCCAGAATGTTAAATGAATAATTTTCCACCTCCACCCTTCAGCTTCACCACACACAGGCACAGTGAACCCCAAAGGACATCGATAAATTGAGCAGGTGGCTGATGGCAGCCAAGTACACAGCACAGATGCATGCAGACACGCGCGCACACACACACACACACACACACACACACACACACACACACACACACACACACACACACACACACACACACACACACACACACACACACACACACACCCCTCCAAGAACTGTAAAGGACAGGTATAGGTCACATTGGCCAAGTGCTGACATGGATTAATTGAGGGCTTGTGATGCTGTGCTCCGTGTGTTTCTCTGTGTGAGCGGGGAGACATGAGGACGACAAGGGGACAGCAGGGTGACAAGGTGACAGGGGGGGAGGAGGGGACAGGCCCACTAGGGATCTCCTCTCTTTCTCCTTTCCCTCAAATAACTTCTCTGGACCCTTGTTCACGTCACTGAAGGTTTCCGGTGAATGTTTCATGAACCATTGGGATTTTAGAAAGAAAATAAGTCATTGCCGTCTCGCTGCCGTTTTGCCTGTGACACCCTAACGGCCTGAAGTGTGTGATAGGGAATAAGTATTATGTGCACACACTAGGGTTGGGAGGTATCCAGATATTCATATCGTCATACTGCCCTTCTCTCACCCTGGGATTTACGGTATTACTGGTTTAGTACCCAAAGGGGTGCCAAAAAATACAAAAAAGCTAATTGGGCATCTATAACCAGAAAGCTAACAACATTAGCACAAGTAACAGTGAATTTCCATGGAGGCTACTAGCTAAATATGCTAACAAATTGCAAAGACAGGCAATCCAGCTCATAAAGTTATACATATTTAGGTAGGAGCTGCCGAATGTCATCTGAGAGTTGAAAAAACACAGTGAAGTCATGATAGCAGTGACAGCTGTAAAAATAACTAATACATAGGGCTTTGACTTCTAAAACACAGCAAAAAGCTAACACAATATGTGACCGAGCAACTTGATTCGAAATTGAAATTGTGTTCTTTTTACATTGGATAAAAGTAGAGACTCAGAGCTACAAAATGGTATATGATACACTACAGTTGAGGAACAATGTGAAAGTAATACTGCTATGAAAGTTAATTAGCTTATATCCCCACTTTTGAGAAAATGGCACTTGAATGTTTGTTACACCTACTGGAGAGCTCTTTTTTAATGTTTTTTTTTTGGGGGGGGTAAGATCAGCTTTACTATTGCAAGTAGATTGCAGCTTCCATCAATGTAATTGTCTGCATCATTTCCAATCCCCCATATTTATGACTATGACATTACATATATGTAATCATGTAATCAAAAAAGTGTTAAACAAATCCAAATATATTTTACATTTGAGATTCTTCAAAGTAGCCACCCTTTACCGTGATGACAGCTTTGCACACTCTTGGCATTCTCTCAACCAGCTTCATGAGGTAGTTACCTGGAATGCATTTTAATGAACAAGTGTGTTTTGTTAAACGTTCATTTGTGGAATTTCTTTCCTTCTTAATGTGGTGAGCCAATCAGTTATGTTGTGACAAGGTAGGGGTGGTATACAGAAGATAGGCCTATTTGGTAAAAGACCAAGTCCATATTATGGCAAGAACAGTTCAAATAAGTAAAGAGAAATGACAGTCCATAATTTCTTTAAGACATGAAGGTTTTAAAGAACTTTCAAAGTTTCTTCAAGTGCAGTCGTAATAAGCAGCAAGCGCTCAGAAATTGCAGCCCAAATCAATGCTCCACAGAGTTCAAGTAACAGACAGATCTCAACATCAACTGTTCAGATGAGTCTGAATGAATCAGGCCTTTTGCTGCAAAGAAACCACTACTAAAGGACACCAATAATAAGAAGAGACTTGCTTGGGCAAAGAAACATGAGCAATGGACATTGGACCGATGGAAAGCTGTCCTTTGGTCTGATGAGTCCAAATGTGAGATTTTTGGTTCCAACCGCCATGTCTTTGTGAGACGCAGGTGAATGGATGAGCTCCGCTTGTGTGGTTCCCAGCGTGAAGCATGGAGGGGGAGTTGTGATGGTGTGGGGTACTTTGCTGTTGACACTGTTAGTGAGGTATTTGGAATTCATGGCACACTTAACCAGCATGGCTACCACAGCATTCTGTAGTGATTCGCCATCCCATCTGGTTTGTGCTTAGTGGGACTATCATTTGTTTTTCAACAAGAAAATGACGCAAAACACACCTCCAGGCTGTGTAAGGGCTATTTGACCAAGAAGGAGAGTGATGGAGTCCTACATTAGATGACCTGCCCTCCACAATCACCCAACCTCAACCCAATTGAGATGGTTTGGGATGAGTTGGACTGCAGAGTGAAGGAAAAGCAGCCAACTAGTGCTCAGCATATATTGGAACTCCTATAAGACTGTTGGAAAAGCATTCCTCATGAAGCTAGTTGAGAGATTGCCAAGAGTGTGCAATGCTGTCATCAAGGAAAAGGGTGGCTACTTTGCAGAATCTCCAATATGAAATGTGTTTTGATTTGTATAACGCTTTTTGGTTACTACATGATTCCATATGTGTTATTTCATAGTGTTCATGTCTTCACTATTATTATTTTTGACTGGTGCAGTATATCTTTTTATTGTTCAAATGCTTCTCCTGTGAAGTTTTGACATGCGACCTACCCCTAGCTTCCTGAAACGGTTCACATATGATGCACTGTCACCTTATTAATTCAGCCACTTAGTTCGATAGCAAGATAAACTTAAGAGGTCGTGTTAACTCAGAATTCGGATTGTTTTTTCACTCATATCTTGCTGCACTTTGTAAACTCAGATCTAGCATGCTTCTTATTGTAATTTCTGCTCGGCATCAGACTCATTATGGACAAATCCTTTGCACTTCTCAGATGGGAATTTACAAACGGGCATTCGATCAGCCGACGGTGCTCTGTCTGATTTGTAGCTACTTTACTTGGTGTAGCCAACCTATTTTTCTCAGTTAAAATGCAAGATTATCTTTAAGCAAAACATTAGGAAATGTCGCTGGCTACATTCTTTCTATGATTGGCCTAAACATTAGAAATATGACGGCCGTGCATCGTTTTAGCATAAAATACCTTGCTCTTTCATTGTAAACTAATTTACTTGTGTGGCTGCCAACCTCATAGCATAGTACTTCTGTTGTCATCTGATGAAAAGGAAGCTGTTTTCTGTTGAATGTGTTGCACTAATGTCTCTTCTGTGAAGGAAAACTATAGTTGCACGTCCCTGATCACTCTATTGAAGCAAAAAAAAACACTGTTGACTTTAAATATAAAATGCGACCCCTGTCAGTACACAGCTGGACTCTCCTACCCCAGCTTTCTCCCGTTGTGCTATTAACATACAAACACTTGACTGGCTCAGCTGTTCTAGGGAACTAAGTAAGCTTCATAATGTAAAATAATGTAACAGGTGAAATGAGGAACACAATATGCTTTATTATAGTGTTAATAAAGCGTACTATTGTTTTGTACAGATGAACGTGGTACCTTCAGGTGTTTGGAAATTGCTCCCAAGGACGAACCAGACTTGCGAAGGTCTACAATAATTTTTCTGAGGTCTTGTCTGATTTATTTTGATTTCCCTATGATGTCAAGCAAGGAGGCACTGAGTTTGAAGGTAGGCCTTGAAATACATCCACAGGTACACCTCCATTTGACTCAAATGATGTCAATTAGCCTATTAGAAGCTTCTAAAGCATGACATCATTTTCTGGAATTTTCCAAGCTGTTTAAAGGCACAGTCAACTTAGTGTATGTAAACTTCTGACCCACTGGAATTGTGATACAATTAATTATAAGTGAAATAATCTGTCTGTAAACAATTGTTGGAAAAATGTCTTGTGTCATGCACAAGATGTCCTAACTGACTTGCCAAAACGATAGTTTGTTCACAAGAAATTTGTGGAGTGTTTGAAAAACGAGTTTTAATGACTCCAACTTAAGTGTATGTAAACTTCGGACTTCAACTGTAATGGTAACAAGGAGTCGAAATCCAATAGCCTAATTATTAACCGGAAGAAAGAAAAAAAAATGATAATGTGGGCTATTTACTTAAATGTTCTGTTTTAATAAAATACATATTTTGAAGAACTAACATAATTTCCTCAATACTTGCAGTTAAACTGTAAATAAGACTTTAATCTCAAGAGAGGACAGGTGTCAGTGCGTAGGTGTAATAGGTGGCAGGGAAGTCAGGCACAGGAGAGTCAGTTAATAAAGTCCACGGAGTATGCTCCATAACACTCTATGTACATAAACACAAAACATGGGTACGAGGACCCGACGCGCACCTATACAACAATCACACTACACTGACAATAAAACAATCTCTGACAAAGACATGAGGGGAAACAGAGGGTTAAATACACAACGGGTAATGAATGGGATTGAAAACAGGTGTGTGGGAAGACAAGACAAAACCAATGGAAAATGAAAAAAGGATCAATGATGGCTAGAAGACCGGTGACGTCGAACGCCGAGCACCGCCCGAACAAGGAGAGGCAACGACTTCGGCAGAAGTCGTGACAACAGGTTAAATGTTTAAAAAGGTTTTATGTTCTCTTTCTTAGAAAATAGTCCTGATCATATAGATCTATACCTAGACAATTTCCAAAACAACTAACAATACACTGAATTCATATATTTTCAGTAATTTAAATTGTAATGTCATGTCTTTCTACACAATACCACAACTCATGTTTCCAGTCTGGGAGGTAAACCCCATAAAGTATTCAATCATTTCGCTGTGTATTTCAGATGGAATTAAGGCATTAGAATGTACCATAGCCCACCAAAATAGAGCTCATTTAGCCAAAAATTGGAACCGCCTCGCTTGTTTTTCTAATTGGCTTGCTACTTCATGTATGCTACATGACCAAATGTATGTGGACACCTGCTCATCGAACATCTCATTCCAAAATCATGGGCATTAATATGGAGTTGGTGCCCCCTTTGCTGCTATAACAGCCTCTACTCTTCTGGGAACTCTTTCCACTAGATGTTGGAACATTGCTGCGGGGACTTGCTTCCATTCAGCCTCAAGAGCATTAGTGACGTTGGGCACTGATGTTGTGCAATTAGGCCTGGCTCGCAGTTGGCATTCCAAATCATCCCACTGGTGTTCGATCGGGTTGAGGTCAGAGCTCTGTTTGGACCAGTCATGTTCTTCCACAACGATCTCGACAAACCATTTCTGTATGGACCTTGCTTTGCGTATTGGGGACTTGTCATGCTGAAACAGGTAAGGTCCTTCCCCAACCTGTTGCCACGAAGTTGGAAGTACAGAATTGTCTAGAATGTCATTGTATGCTGTAGCGTGAAGATTTCACTTCACTGGAACTAAGGGGCCTGAACCATGAAAAACAGCCCCAGACCATTATTCCTCCTCCACCAAACTTTATAATTGACACTATGGATTCAGCGGTATCTTGTTTCCATTGCTTCAGAGTCCAATGGTGGCGAGCTTTACATCACTCCAGCCAACGCTATTGCGCATGGTGATCTTAGGCATGTGCGTGGCTGCTCGATCATGGGAACCAATTCATTAATCTCCCGGCGAACAGTCATATGCTGACATTACTTCCAAAGGCAGTTTGGAACTCGGTCGTGTGTTGCAAACGAGGATAGATGATTTTTACGTGCTACACACTTCAGCACTCAGCAGTCCCGTTCTGTGAGTTTGTGTGGCCTACAACTTCGCGGCTGAGCCGTTGTTGCTCCTAGACGTTTCCACTTCACAAGAACAGCACTTACAGTTGACTTGCTGGGAAGGTGGCATCCTATGACGGTGCCATGTTGAAATTTACTGAGCTCTTCAATGCGGGCTATTGTACTGCCAATGTTTGTCTATGGAGATTGCATGGCGGTGGGCTCAATTTTATACACCTGTCAGCAACAGGTGTGGCTGAAATAGCCAAATCAACTAATTTGAAGGAGTATATAGTGAACGTGTATATAGTGAACATGTGGAAAACACTGTAAGCCTAACTCTAATTCTAATTCTAACCCTAATTCTAATTCTAAACCTAAACCTAACCCCTATGCTTAAAATTGCCTTTGTCCTCGTTGGGAAGTGGGAAATTTGTCAACGAGGGAGAATTTTCCTTGTTTTACTGTCCTTATCAAATCAAATCAAATGTATTTATATAGCCCTTCGTACATCAGCTGATATCTCAAAGTGCTGTACAGAAACCCAGCCTAAATGGGGACTATCGGGGATGTCAGGTCCCCACGAGGATAGTAGAACCACACACACACACACACACACACACACACACACACACACACACACACACACACACACACACACACACACACACACACACACACACACACACACACACACACACACACACACGTACGAGACCACTGATGTGGAATGAGCTTCACTTCCATCAGCTAGATCAGGACACAGCAATCTATCCGGCAGATTGAGGCTGTCAAGAATACAGGGGACAATCAACTGTTTGTGTGTGCTTGTGTGCACGCTTGGGTGCAAGCTTGTGTGCGTGTTTGTGTGTATGTTTTTGTGTTTTTGTTGTTGTCTGTGTGTGACTGCTGCAGCCAATCAAGTGTCATATTAGTCTGCTGGGCCACTGGTAGTTTCTGATGAAAAAACAACTGAACTGTGGCAAGGCCTGCATTTGAATACAGGGAAGATGGGTACCCCGGGGACAGGGAGACTGTATGAAACGGCTATGGAAATGTAGATGGTCTTCTTTGTGATGTTTTAGCTAGCAGGGTAAATGTAGACGGTCTTCTATGTGATGTTTTAGCCAGCAGGGTAAATGTAGACGGTCTTTGTGATGTTTTAGCTAGCAGGGTAAATGTAGACGTCTTCTATGTGATGTTTTAGCCAGCAGGGTAAATGTAGACGGTCTTTGTGATGTTTTTGCTAGCAGGGTAAATGTAGACGGTCTTCTTTGTGGTGTTTTAGCCAGCAGGGTAAATGTAGACGGTCTTCTTTGTGATGTTTTAGCCAGCAGGGTAAATGTAGACGGTCTTCTTTGTGATGTTTTAGCCAGCAGGGTAAATGTAGACGGTCTTCTATGTGATGTTTTAGCTAGCAGGGTAAATGTAGATGTTCTTTTTTGTGATGTTTTAGCCAGCAGGGTAAATGTAGACGGTCTTTGTGATGTTTTAGCTAGCAGGGTAAATGTAGACGTCTTCTATGTGATGTTTTAGCCAGCAGGGTAAATGTAGACGGTCTTCTTTGTGATGTTTTAGCCAGCAGGGTAAATGTAGACGGTCTTCTATGTGATGTTTTAGCTAGCAGGGTAAATGTTGACGGTCTTCTTTGTGATGTTTTAGCCAGCAGGGTAAATGTAGACGGTCTTCTTTGTGATGTTTTAGCCAGCAGGGTAAATGTAGACGGTCTTCTATGTGATGTTTTAGCTAGCAGGGTAAATGTAGACGGTCTTCTTTGTGATGTTTTAGCCAGCAGGGTAAATGTAGATGGTCTTCTTTGGGATGTTTTAGCCAGCAGGGTAAATGTAGATGGTCTTTGGGATGTTTTAGCCAGCAGGGTAAATGTAGACGGTCTTTGGGATGTTTTAGCCAGCAGGGTAAATGTAGATGGTCTTTGGGATGTTTTAGCCAGCAGGGTAAATGTAGATGGTCTTTGGGATGTTTTAGCCAGCAGGGTAAATGTAGACGGTCTTTGGGATGTTTTAGCCAGCAGGGTAAATGTAGATGGTCTTTGGGATGTTTTAGCCAGCAGGGTAAATGTAGACGGTCTTTGGGATGTTTTAGCTAGCAGGGTAAATGTAGATGGTCTTTGGGATGTTTTAGCCAGCAGGGTAAATGTAGATGGTCTTTGGGATGTTTTAGCCAGCAGGGTAAATGTAGACGGTCTTCTTTGTGATGTTTTAGCCAGCAGGGTAAATGTAGACGGTCTTTGTGATGTTTTAGCTAGCAGGGTAAATGTAGACGTCTTCTATGTGATGTTTTAGCCAGCAGGGTAAATGTAGACGGTCTTCTTTGTGATGTTTTAGCCAGCAGGGTAAATGTAGACGGTCTTCTATGTGATGTTTTAGCTAGCAGGGTAAATGTTGACGGTCTTCTTTGTGATGTTTTAGCCAGCAGGGTAAATGTAGACGGTCTTCTTTGTGATGTTTTAGCCAGCAGGGTAAATGTAGACGGTCTTCTATGTGATGTTTTAGCTAGCAGGGTAAATGTAGACGGTCTTCTTTGTGATGTTTTAGCCAGCAGGGTAAATGTAGATGGTCTTCTTTGGGATGTTTTAGCCAGCAGGGTAAATGTAGATGGTCTTTGGGATGTTTTAGCCAGCAGGGTAAATGTAGACGGTCTTTGGGATGTTTTAGCCAGCAGGGTAAATGTAGATGGTCTTTGGGATGTTTTAGCCAGCAGGGTAAATGTAGATGGTCTTTGGGATGTTTTAGCCAGCAGGGTAAATGTAGACGGTCTTTGGGATGTTTTAGCCAGCAGGGTAAATGTAGATGGTCTTTGGGATGTTTTAGCCAGCAGGGTAAATGTAGACGGTCTTTGGGATGTTTTAGCTAGCAGGGTAAATGTAGATGGTCTTTGGGATGTTTTAGCCAGCAGGGTAAATGTAGATGGTCTTTGGGATGTTTTAGCCAGGAGGGTAAATGTAGACGGTCTTCTTTGTGATGTTTTAGCCAGCAGGGTAAATGTAGATGGTCTTTGTGATGTTTTAGCCAGCAGGGTAAATGTAGATGGTCTTCTATGTGATGTTTTAGCCAGCAGGGTAAATGTAGATGTTCTTTTTTGTGATGTTTTAGCCAGCAGGGTAAATGTAGACGGTCTTCTTTGTGATGTTTTAGCCAGCAGGGTAAATGTAGACGGTCTTCTTTGTGATGTTTTAGCCAGCAGGGTAAATGTAGACGGTCTTTGTGATGTTTTAGCTAGCAGGGTAAATGTAGACGTCTTCTATGTGATGTTTTAGCCAGCAGGGTAAATGTAGACGGTCTTCTTTGTGATGTTTTAGCCAGCAGGGTAAATGTAGACGGTCTTCTATGTGATGTTTTAGCTAGCAGGGTAAATGTTGACGGTCTTCTTTGTGATGTTTTAGCCAGCAGGGTAAATGTAGACGGTCTTCTTTGTGATGTTTTAGCCAGCAGGGTAAATGTAGACGGTCTTCTATGTGATGTTTTAGCTAGCAGGGTAAATGTAGACGGTCTTCTTTGTGATGTTTTAGCCAGCAGGGTAAATGTAGATGGTCTTCTTTGGGATGTTTTAGCCAGCAGGGTAAATGTAGATGGTCTTTGGGATGTTTTAGCCAGCAGGGTAAATGTAGACGGTCTTTGGGATGTTTTAGCCAGCAGGGTAAATGTAGATGGTCTTTGGGATGTTTTAGCCAGCAGGGTAAATGTAGATGGTCTTTGGGATGTTTTAGCCAGCAGGGTAAATGTAGACGGTCTTTGGGATGTTTTAGCCAGCAGGGTAAATGTAGATGGTCTTTGGGATGTTTTAGCCAGCAGGGTAAATGTAGATGGTCTTTGGGATGTTTTAGCCAGCAGGGTAAATGTAGATGGTCTTTGGGATGTTTTAGCCAGCAGGGTAAATGTAGACGGTCTTCTTTGTGATGTTTTAGCCAGCAGGGTAAATGTAGATGGTCTTTGTGATGTTTTAGCCAGCAGGGTAAATGTAGATGGTCTTCTATGTGATGTTTTAGCCAGCAGGGTAAATGTAGATGTTCTTTTTTGTGATGTTTTAGCCAGCAGGGTAAATGTAGACGGTCTTCTATGTGATGTTTTAGCTAGCAGGGTAAATGTTGACGGTCTTCTTTGTGATGTT
This sequence comes from Oncorhynchus kisutch, assembly GCF_002021735.2. Lineage (NCBI taxonomy): Eukaryota > Metazoa > Chordata > Actinopteri > Salmoniformes > Salmonidae > Oncorhynchus > Oncorhynchus kisutch. The sequence goes on from NC_034190.2 coordinate 25,632,351, forward strand.
TTAGCCAGCAGGGTAAATGTAGACGGTCTTCTTTGTGATGTTTTAGCCAGCAGGGTAAATGTAGACGGTCTTCTATGTGATGTTTTAGCTAGCAGGGTAAATGTAGACGGTCTTCTTTGTGATGTTTTAGCCAGCAGGGTAAATGTAGATGGTCTTCTTTGGGATGTTTTAGCCAGCAGGGTAAATGTAGATGGTCTTTGGGATGTTTTAGCCAGCAGGGTAAATGTAGACGGTCTTTGGGATGTTTTAGCCAGCAGGGTAAATGTAGATGGTCTTTGGGATGTTTTAGCCAGCAGGGTAAATGTAGATGGTCTTTGGGATGTTTTAGCCAGCAGGGTAAATGTAGACGGTCTTTGGGATGTTTTAGCCAGCAGGGTAAATGTAGATGGTCTTTGGGATGTTTTAGCCAGCAGGGTAAATGTAGACGGTCTTTGGGATGTTTTAGCTAGCAGGGTAAATGTAGATGGTCTTTGGGATGTTTTAGCCAGCAGGGTAAATGTAGATGGTCTTTGGGATGTTTTAGCCAGCAGGGTAAATGTAGACGGTCTTCTTTGTGATGTTTTAGCCAGCAGGGTAAATGTAGATGGTCTTTGTGATGTTTTAGCCAGCAGGGTAAATGTAGATGGTCTTCTATGTGATGTTTTAGCCAGCAGGGTAAATGTAGATGTTCTTTTTTGTGATGTTTTAGCCAGCAGGGTAAATGTAGACGGTCTTCTTTGTGATGTTTTAGCCAGCAGGGTAAATGTAGACGGTCTTCTTTGTGATGTTTTAGCCAGCAGGGTAAATGTAGACGGTCTTTGTGATGTTTTAGCTAGCAGGGTAAATGTAGACGTCTTCTATGTGATGTTTTAGCCAGCAGGGTAAATGTAGACGGTCTTCTTTGTGATGTTTTAGCCAGCAGGGTAAATGTAGACGGTCTTCTATGTGATGTTTTAGCTAGCAGGGTAAATGTTGACGGTCTTCTTTGTGATGTTTTAGCCAGCAGGGTAAATGTAGACGGTCTTCTTTGTGATGTTTTAGCCAGCAGGGTAAATGTAGACGGTCTTCTATGTGATGTTTTAGCTAGCAGGGTAAATGTAGACGGTCTTCTTTGTGATGTTTTAGCCAGCAGGGTAAATGTAGATGGTCTTCTTTGGGATGTTTTAGCCAGCAGGGTAAATGTAGATGGTCTTTGGGATGTTTTAGCCAGCAGGGTAAATGTAGACGGTCTTTGGGATGTTTTAGCCAGCAGGGTAAATGTAGATGGTCTTTGGGATGTTTTAGCCAGCAGGGTAAATGTAGATGGTCTTTGGGATGTTTTAGCCAGCAGGGTAAATGTAGACGGTCTTTGGGATGTTTTAGCCAGCAGGGTAAATGTAGATGGTCTTTGGGATGTTTTAGCCAGCAGGGTAAATGTAGATGGTCTTTGGGATGTTTTAGCCAGCAGGGTAAATGTAGATGGTCTTTGGGATGTTTTAGCCAGCAGGGTAAATGTAGACGGTCTTCTTTGTGATGTTTTAGCCAGCAGGGTAAATGTAGATGGTCTTTGTGATGTTTTAGCCAGCAGGGTAAATGTAGATGGTCTTCTATGTGATGTTTTAGCCAGCAGGGTAAATGTAGATGTTCTTTTTTGTGATGTTTTAGCCAGCAGGGTAAATGTAGACGGTCTTCTATGTGATGTTTTAGCTAGCAGGGTAAATGTTGACGGTCTTCTTTGTGATGTTTTAGCCAGCAGGGTAAATGTAGACGGTCTTCTTTGTGATGTTTTAGCCAGCAGGGTAAATGTAGACGGTCTTCTATGTGATGTTTTAGCTAGCAGGGTAAATGTAGACGGTCTTCTTTGTGATGTTTTAGCCAGCAGGGTAAATGTAGATGGTCTTCTTTGGGATGTTTTAGCCAGCAGGGTAAATGTAGATGGTCTTTGGGATGTTTTAGCCAGCAGGGTAAATGTAGACGGTCTTTGGGATGTTTTAGCCAGCAGGGTAAATGTAGATAGTCTTTGGGATGTTTTAGCCAGCAGGGTAAATGTAGATGGTCTTTGGGATGTTTTAGCCAGCAGGGTAAATGTAGACGGTCTTTGGGATGTTTTAGCCAGCAGGGTAAATGTAGATGGTCTTTGGGATGTTTTAGCCAGCAGGGTAAATGTAGACGGTCTTTGGGATGTTTTAGCTAGCAGGGTAAATGTAGATGGTCTTTGGGATGTTTTAGCCAGCAGGGTAAATGTAGATGGTCTTTGGGATGTTTTAGCCAGCAGGGTAAATGTAGACGGTCTTCTTTGTGATGTTTTAGCCAGCAGGGTAAATGTAGATGGTCTTTGTGATGTTTTAGCCAGCAGGGTAAATGTAGATGGTCTTCTATGTGATGTTTTAGCCAGCAGGGTAAATGTAGATGTTCTTTTTTGTGATGTTTTAGCCAGCAGGGTAAATGTAGACGGTCTTCTTTGTGATGTTTTAGCCAGCAGGGTAAATGTAGACGGTCTTCTTTGTGATGTTTTAGCCAGCAGGGTAAATGTAGACGGTCTTTGTGATGTTTTAGCTAGCAGGGTAAATGTAGACGTCTTCTATGTGATGTTTTAGCCAGCAGGGTAAATGTAGACGGTCTTCTTTGTGATGTTTTAGCCAGCAGGGTAAATGTAGACGGTCTTCTATGTGATGTTTTAGCTAGCAGGGTAAATGTTGACGGTCTTCTTTGTGATGTTTTAGCCAGCAGGGTAAATGTAGACGGTCTTCTTTGTGATGTTTTAGCCAGCAGGGTAAATGTAGACGGTCTTCTATGTGATGTTTTAGCTAGCAGGGTAAATGTAGACGGTCTTCTTTGTGATGTTTTAGCCAGCAGGGTAAATGTAGATGGTCTTCTTTGGGATGTTTTAGCCAGCAGGGTAAATGTAGATGGTCTTTGGGATGTTTTAGCCAGCAGGGTAAATGTAGACGGTCTTTGGGATGTTTTAGCCAGCAGGGTAAATGTAGATGGTCTTTGGGATGTTTTAGCCAGCAGGGTAAATGTAGATGGTCTTTGGGATGTTTTAGCCAGCAGGGTAAATGTAGACGGTCTTTGGGATGTTTTAGCCAGCAGGGTAAATGTAGATGGTCTTTGGGATGTTTTAGCCAGCAGGGTAAATGTAGACGGTCTTTGGGATGTTTTAGCTAGCAGGGTAAATGTAGATGGTCTTTGGGATGTTTTAGCCAGCAGGGTAAATGTAGATGGTCTTTGGGATGTTTTAGCCAGCAGGGTAAATGTAGACGGTCTTCTTTGTGATGTTTTAGCCAGCAGGGTAAATGTAGATGGTCTTTGTGATGTTTTAGCCAGCAGGGTAAATGTAGATGGTCTTCTATGTGATGTTTTAGCCAGCAGGGTAAATGTAGATGTTCTTTTTTGTGATGTTTTAGCCAGCAGGGTAAATGTAGACGGTCTTCTTTGTGATGTTTTAGCCAGCAGGGTAAATGTAGACGGTCTTCTTTGTGATGTTTTAGCCAGCAGGGTAAATGTAGACGGTCTTCTATGTGATGTTTTAGCCAGCAGGGTAAATGTAGACGGTCTTCTTTGTGATGTTTTAGCCAGCAGGGTAAATGTAGACGGTCTTCTATGTGATGTTTTAGCTAGCAGGGTAAATGTTGACGGTCTTCTTTGTGATGTTTTAGCCAGCAGGGTAAATGTAGACGGTCTTCTTTGTGATGTTTTAGCCAGCAGGGTAAATGTAGACGGTCTTCTATGTGATGTTTTAGCTAGCAGGGTAAATGTAGACGGTCTTCTTTGTGATGTTTTAGCCAGCAGGGTAAATGTAGATGGTCTTCTTTGGGATGTTTTAGCCAGCAGGGTAAATGTAGATGGTCTTTGGGATGTTTTAGCCAGCAGGGTAAATGTAGACGGTCTTTGGGATGTTTTAGCCAGCAGGGTAAATGTAGATGGTCTTTGGGATGTTTTAGCCAGCAGGGTAAATGTAGATGGTCTTTGGGATGTTTTAGCCAGCAGGGTAAATGTAGACGGTCTTTGGGATGTTTTAGCCAGCAGGGTAAATGTAGATGGTCTTTGGGATGTTTTAGCCAGCAGGGTAAATGTAGACGGTCTTTGGGATGTTTTAGCTAGCAGGGTAAATGTAGATGGTCTTTGGGATGTTTTAGCCAGCAGGGTAAATGTAGATGGTCTTTGGGATGTTTTAGCCAGCAGGGTAAATGTAGACGGTCTTCTTTGTGATGTTTTAGCCAGCAGGGTAAATGTAGATGGTCTTTGTGATGTTTTAGCCAGCAGGGTAAATGTAGATGGTCTTCTATGTGATGTTTTAGCCAGCAGGGTAAATGTAGATGTTCTTTTTTGTGATGTTTTAGCCAGCAGGGTAAATGTAGACGGTCTTCTTTGTGATGTTTTAGCCAGCAGGGTAAATGTAGACGGTCTTCTTTGTGATGTTTTAGCCAGCAGGGTAAATGTAGACGGTCTTCTATGTGATGTTTTAGCCAGCAGGGTAAATGTAGACGGTCTTCTTTGTGATGTTTTAGCCAGCAGGGTAAATGTAGACGGTCTTCTTTGTGATGTTTTAGCCAGCAGGGTAAATGTAGACGGTCTTCTTTGGGATGTTTTAGCCAGCAGGGTAAATGTAGATGGTCTTTGGGATGTTTTAGCCAGCAGGGTAAATGTAGACGGTCTTCTTTGTGATGTTTTAGCCAGCAGGGTAAATGTAGATGGTCTTTGTAATGTTTTAGCCAGCAGGGTAAATGTAGATGGTCTTCTTTGTGATGTTTTAGCCAGCAGAGTAAAGCACTATGCTGTGCCTCAGAACCTTCTCCATAGAGAAATATCATCATAACTGGCATAGGCATTAGGTATGAGAAGTGTGTGTGTGTGTGTGTGTGTGTCCGTGTCGGGGTGGAATTGTTAATTCATTTTGAAAATTCCATAGAACAGGCAGAATAAATTAGACCCAATGTATGTATATTGAAAAGAAGACATTTTGCTTTCTAACCCTGAAATATCTTTCTTTCAACTTGCCAAATTGAGACCTATTTAAAAGTATCATTCTTGTAGAATAACTGTTCCAGATGCAAGATGGGCATCACTTTGCAGTGGTGACTCTTTTCATTTGGAAAAATATTCTGTTATATTTTATTCTGTTATATTACAGAATCATTTTTTGTTCATATAAAATAGCTGTCTTGACTGTGATAAGGGCTCGGGAAATGTGTCCTGTGTGCTAAATTAATAAATTAAGGCGATGTCATTGCACAGCCATAAGCTTCTTCTACAAGCAAGCACCACTGCTGTGGTTACTGCCTTTTTAAGATGGTGTTCCACGGTATAATATAACCAATTTAATATAACCAGTTGATATTACAGTTTCAATAAATTAAACTTAAATGGCACATGCTCTTTTATTGACTGAGTGTACCAAACATGAGGAACACCTTCCTAATATTGAGTTGCACCCACTTTTACCCACATAACAGCATCAATTTGTCGGGGAATGGACTCTACAAGGTGTCAAAAGGGATCCTGTTGTTGACTCCAATGCTTCCTAGTTGAATGGATGTCGTTTGGGTGGTGGACCATTCTTGATACACACGGGAAACTGTTGAGCGTGAAAACCCCAGCAGAATAGCAATTCTTGACACACTCCAAACAGTGAGCCTGGAACTTACTATCATACCCCGTTCAAAGGCACTTCAATATTTTGTCTTGCCCATTCACCCTCTGAATGGCACACACACAATCCATGCCTCAATTGTCATAAGGCTTCTCTAACCTGTCTCTTCACCCTTCATCTACACTGATTGAAGAGACATCAATAAGGTTTCTGTCACGTCTGCTCCCGCTCAAACCCCCCGGCGCTCGAGGGCGCCAGGTTGCCCTGCATTACGCACTCCTGCCACCATCATTTACGCACTCCTACCACCATCATTTACGCACTCCTGCCACCATCATTTACGCACTCCTGCCACCATCATTTACGCACTCCTGCCACCATCATTTACGCACACCTGCCTTCCCTCATCAAGCGCATCAGCGATTTTGGACACACCTAGACTCACTCAATCACCTGTTTATTACCTCTCCTATATTTGTCAGTTCCCCGCTCTGTTCCCGCTGCTGCATTGTTTGTCATATGTCTGTGTTTCCTGTGTGCTGACGCTGTTCCTGTCTTGTTCTATGTCTGTTCCCGCTGCTGCATTGTTTGTCATATGTTCGTGTTTCCTGTGTGCTGACGCTGTTCCTGTCTTGTTCTATGTCTGTTCCCGATTAAAATATTTGACTCCCCGTACCTGCTTCTCATCTTCAGCGTCATCCCTACAGTTTCACTTGGATTCACCTGGTCAGTCTATCATGGAAAGAGCAGGTGTTCCTGTTTTGTGCAATTTAGCAATTAGGATGTGTTATCTGTAATGGTTATCGCACACTGTTGGCATCGGCCCATATATAAATGCGTACATTTTCCTTTCCAGTGCGGGCCTTGGGTTCCAAAAATATACAGTACCAGTCAAATGTTTGGACACACCTACTCATTCAAGAATATTTCTTTATTTTTACTATTTTCTACATTGTAGAATAATAGTGAAGTAATCAAAACTATGAAAAAACACATGGAATAATTTAGTAACCGAAAAGGTGTTAAACAAATCAAAATATATTTTATTGATGACAGCTTTGCACACTCTTGGCAATCTCTCAACCAGCTTCATGGGGAATGCTTTTCCAACAGTCTTGAAGGAGTTCCCACATATGCTGAGCATTTGTTGGCGTCTTTTCCTTCACTCTGCGGTCCAACTCATCGCAAACCATCTCAATTGGGTTGAGGTTGGGTGATTGTGGAAGCCAGGTCATCTGATGTAGCACTCCATCACTCTCCTTCTTGGTCAAATATCCCTTACACAGCATGAAGGTATGTTTTGGGTCAATGTCCTGTTGAAAAACAAATGATAGTCCCACTAAGCACAAACCAGATGGGATGGCGAATCGCTGCAGAATGCTGTGGTAGCCATGCTGGTTAAGTGTGCCATGAATTCAAAATACATCACTAACAGTGTCAACCTCAAAGTACCCCCACACCATCACACCTCCTCCATGCTTCACGCTGGGAACCACACATGCAGAGATAATCCGTTCACCTTCTCTGCATCTCACAAAGACACGGCAGTTGAAACCAAAATTCTCAAATTTGGACTCATCAGACTAATGTCCATTGCCTGTGATTCTTTGCCCATGAAAGTCACTTCTTCTTATTGGTGTCCTATATTAGTGGTTTCTTTGCAGCAATTCGACCATTACGGCCTGATTCACACAGTCTCCTCTTAACAGTTGATGTTGAGGTGTGTCTGTTACTTGAACTTTGTAAAGCATTTATTTGGTCTGCAATCTGAGATGCAGGTAACTCTAATGACCTTATCCTCTGCAGCAGAGGTAACTCTGGATCTTCCTTCTCTGTGGCGGTCCTCATGAGATCCAGTTTCATCATAGCGCTTGCTGGTTTTTGCGACTGCACTTGAAGACATTTTCAGTAATGACCGACCTTTATGTCTTAATGTTGTAACTACCCATCCCGGATCCGGGAGCGTAATCATCAACTGACACTAATTAGCATAACGCAACGGACATAAATATTACTAGAAAATATTCATATTCATGAAATCACAAGTGAAATATATTGAAACACAGCTTAGCCTTTTGTTAATCACCCTGTCATTTCACATTTTGAAAATATGCTTTACAGCCAAAGCAAGACAAGCATTTGTGTAAGTTTATCGATCGCCTAGCATATCATTATGCCTAGCTAGCAGCAGGCAACCTGGTCACGAAAATCAGAAAAGCAATCAAATTAAATTGTTTACCTTTGATGAGCTTCGGATGTTTTCACTCACAAGACTCCCAGTTAGATAGCAAATGTTACTTTTTTCAACAAAAAAAAAAGATATATATTTTTTTGTAGCCGAAATAACTCCGTTAGTTCTTCACGTTTGGCTGAGAATTCGACCGGAAATTGAGGTCACGACAACGCCGAAAAATATTCCAAATTTGCTCGACATAATATCGACAGAAACATGGAAAACGTTGTTTATAATCAATCCTCAAGGTGTTTTTAAAATATCTATTCGATAATATATCAACCGGGACAGATGGCTTCTTAGTAGGAAAAAGAGAAACAATGGCCGCATTTGTCCCTTACGCACAAAAATCTCTGAGAGACTCCAGCTGACCACTGACGCAATGTTGACGTTCAGGCTCATTTTTCAAAATAAAAGCCTGAAACTATGTATTGTGACACTATACACATTAGGGAAGCCATAGAAAAAGGAATCTGGTTGATATCTCATACACTGCTCAATAGGGACGCATAGGAACTTTCTAAATAAGATTATTTATTGTTGGGCAACATTGTTGGGCACACTTCTTATTTAGAAGGCCCTTCTTGCCTTGTCTCTCAGATTGTTCACAGCTTTGTGGAAGTTACCTCTGGCACAGGTATGTATAGTTTTTTGTGTGCTCTTGGGCAACTGTGTCTAGATGGAATTTGTATTTGTGTTCCTGGCAACTGGACTTTTCTTTGTCTTCCTGAGATTCACTGTCACGGCCCAGGTCTGACAGAATCTGTGCCTAAGATCTAGATGCTGCTGTAGGCCCTCCTTGGTTGGGGGCAGAAGCACCAGAACATCAGCAAACAGTAGACATTTGGCTTCAGATTCTCTCTCTCCCCTTCCCTCTCTCTCTTTCACTCTTTGAGACTAGAATAGTGACCTGTGGTGTAAGTTGCGGTCAGATGTGAGTGGTACATTAAATTACAATGTGCTCTCTTTCTACCCCCTCCCTCTCTCTCCTTTTGTCTCTCTAAAACTACTGCCTTCTTATACTTAACTCCAGAAGAGAGGTCTATGTAGTTAGTTGCGGTCAGGTGCAGAGGAGGTGAATTGATGTTACTCGCTGTTACAAGAGCTTTGCTCTTTGAGCTTGTTCTCCACTCCCTAAGACGGTGAGAATACCTACACACACACACCTCAATCTGCCGGAACAAGCAGTTCATTTCCTCACTACCACACTGCAAGGGGCCCTTGTCTGTCTCTGTCAAGTCTCCACGCTTGATTATCAACTCTCACTACACTCTCTACTCTCTTCACTCCACTCCACTTCCTGATTGAGATCTTGGAGCAGCCAATCAGGTCCTTGACAGAATATATTGGTTAACTGTTCAGTGTGGGTGAGGAGGACAGTACCAATATCCGTATAGAAAATCGTCATCTTTTAATAGTACATTTCAATGTATTTAATCCATTTTGAATTCAGGCTGAAGCACAACAAAATGTGGAATAAAGTCAAGGGGCATAAATACTTTCTAAAGGCACTGTATATGAGTTAGTGCGTGTGTATGCATGTATTCGTATGCGTGTGTGTGTATTCGTACACACCCAGTCTATGTGTCACAGATGTGTGTGAGTGTGTGTGTGTGTTCCTATGCGTGTGTGCAAACATACACACACCCACTCTATGTGTCACGGATGTGAGTGAGTTTGTGTGTGTGTCTGTGTGTGTGTGTGTGTTCTCTCTCTCTCTGACTCTAAAGTAACTTCACAACATTTCATTTAACTGAAGCCTATGGTGAAGAGAACAACCACATGATTGCTTTCTGAAAATAATCTAAAGGAAAATAAAAGATCCATTTGGTATAAAACATATATACACTATATAATGTATTCTCTAAAAGGTATGTAGCTAGGAGCTGTGCTATATTATCCTTATCAACCATAAGCCAATGTTTGGTCTACTCTTTTCAACATATTTTCCCAAGTCCTTTGCTGTGTGTCTCACTATAACTATAACACCCATTGCTTTTTGAATGTAGCCAACAACACAGCCAGTCCACCGGCCACTGTTGTGTGTGTGTGTGCGCGCGCGTGCGTGTGCGTGTATGTATGTATGCATGTGTGTGTGTGTGTGTGTGTGTGTGTGTGTGTGTGTGTGTGTGTGGAACCACTACAGGAAGTTAGGCTGATTAGGTGTCAGGAGACCAGTAGCTAATGCTGTTTTCATTACACTCCAAGATGATCAACAGCTACACTCCTCCAAGGATGTTTGTTTCTCTTCTGGCTCCTGTCTGGTCCCCCCTTCCTTCCCTCCCTAACGATCAGTTAGTTTCACTGGCACAGAATTCCAATTATCACTCCAATAGATGAGAGAGAGAGCGATAAGAAGACTGGAAGAGGAAGGGAGGTAGAGAATCTTGGAGGACAGTGATAGTGGAATGGAATCAGAGTGAAAAGTGATAGACAGAATAATGTGTTCTTAGAGTAAAAGGAGAGACAATACATAATTTGACTTGGTCCTTTGGTTAAAATGGCCCTAGTGTGTCTGGAACAAGGCACAGAGGGAGTTACTGCTGGGAAAATGAGGATCAAGAGAACATTGACAGCCCGTCGTGCATTTCTCCTCCATCTCCCTCCCTCCCTCCCTCCCTCCCTCCCTCCCTCCCTCCCTCCCTCCCTCCCTCCCTCCCTCCCTCCCTCCCTCCCTCCCTCCCTCCCTCCCTCCCTCCCTCCCTCCCTCCCTAACTCCCTCCCTAACTCCCTCCCTCCCTCCCTCCCTCCCTCCGTAGATCAGTAGTCTTGGTTCCCTCTCCTCTGTCTTTTCTACACAGAGAGCATGTTGATCATTATCATCCATGAGTGCTCTGCTGGGCTTTGAGTGGCTTTGTGTGTGTGTGTGTGTGTGTGTGTGTGTGTGTGTGTGTGTGTGTGTGTGTGTGTGTGTGTGTGTGTGTGTGTGTGTGTGTGTGTGTGTGTGTGTGTGTGTGTGTGTGTGTGTGTGTGTGTGTGTGTGTGTGTGTGTGTGTGTGTGTGTGAGCGTGCGTGCATGTGTGTGCGTGCACGTGGGGGTTTGCGTGCGTGTTAGTGCCTAGGCTGAGGCTGACGATGAGGACTGAAAGGATGTTCCTACCCAGCTCTAGACAGCCTAACATGGCCTCGTCCATCTGTCCAGTGCCCTCTGGTGTACGTTTCTCTCTGGTCCTCTTTCTTGTCATCTCAGCTCCATGGTCAGAGGCTAACTGATCTCATCTCCAACAGAGGGTGAAGATGCTAATTACCAGGTGTGCGTGTGTGTTCATTTCGAGCAGAGGGTGACTGAGGGTGCTAACAAGTGTGTGTGTGTCCACTCGGAGGTGACAGGGTTCCGCTGGGCGCCCCTGACATGACCCGACCGCCCACTCTCCCGACGGCAGACGTATGGACCCACTGATCTCCCCCACCTGCTACCTGCTCACCCTGGAGTAGGCACCATGCCAGTTACCTGACTGTGTGAGTGTGTTTGTTTGTGTCTGATATCCCTACCTGCTTGCCCAGTGCCCACTGAGGTCCTGGAGTTGGCATCATGCCCACTACCTGACCTTGACGAGGCACATCTCAGCACTGCAAATAGACACACACCTACAGTAGGACTCTGAGCGTGTGTGTGTATCCATCTATCCTTCATTTAATATGTTTAGTTCCTTGTATTTGAAGTCTCTGTCTCATGACTGTATAGATAGATCTCCTCAGTAAGTGTTTGTGTGTTGATGCTATATGGTAAATGGTGCTAAGTGAGGAACAAGCTGATACTTCTGCCCTGTGATCCAGCAGACACAGTGTCTACGGTGCTGGGTGGGAAATATTGGCAGTGTGATTGTTTAATGACGATGCAGACAGGTCACTTGTAAGGGAAAGGAGAGCCACACACGTGTCGGCATCAGGGTATAATGCAGACAGGGAAGCCACGCACGCAGACAGACAGACAGACAGGGGGGCGGCCAGTCTGCAGTGATAGATCAGGAGCACAAAAATATTATATGGATGGGGGCCTAAGAGTCATAATGAATATTACGTAGATATTACCCAGTTTCATGTCTTGGTTAACAATATAAAGAAAGATGGTTGGATGCAGGAAGGGGGGCAGGGAGGGAGGAATGCATATGTACACTACCTTTCAAAAGTTTGGGGTCACTTAGAAATGTCCTTGTTTTCCATGAAAACATACATGAAATTAGTTTCAAAATGAATAGGAAATATATTCAAGACGTTGACAAGGTTAAAAATTGTGATTTTTTATTGAAATAATTGTGTGATTCAAACTTTGCTTTCGTCAAAGAATCCTCAATTTGCAGCAATTACAGCCTTGCAGACCTTTGGTATTCTAGTAGTAAATTTGTTGAGGTAATCTGAAGAGATTTTATCCCATGCTTCCTGAAGCTCCTCCCACAAGTTGGATTGGCTTGATTGGCACTTCTTATGAACCATATGGTCAAACTGCTCCCACAACAGCTCAATAGGGTTGAGATCCGGTGACTAGCTGGCCACTCCATTATAGACAGAATACCAGCTGACTGCTTCTTCCGTATATAGTCCTTGCATAGTTTGAAGCTGTGTTTTGGGTTATTGTCCTGTTGTAGGAGGGAATTGGCTCCAATTAAGTGCCGTCCACAGGGTATGGCATGGCGTTGCAAAATGGAGTGATAGCCTTCCTTCTTCCAGATCCATTTTACCCTATAAAAATCTCCCACTTTACCACCACCAAAGCACCCCCAGACCATCACATTGCCTCCACCATGCTAACTCCTCCAGCATCTTTTCATTTATTCTGCATCTCACGAATGTTCTTTGTGATCCGAACACCTCAAACTTAGATTCGTCTGTCCATAACACTTTTTTCCAATCGTCCTCTGTCCAGTGTCTGTGTTATTTTGCCCATCTTAATCTTTTATTTTTATCAGCCAGTTTGAGATGTCGCTTTTTCTTTGCAACTCTGCATAGAAGGCCAGTATCCCGGAGTCGCCTCTTCACTGTTGACGTTGAGACTGGTGTTTTGTGGGTACTATTTAATGAAGCTGCCAGTTGAGGACTTCTGTTTCTCAAAGTAGACACTCTAATGTACTTGTCCTCTTGCTCAGTTGTGCATCGGGGCCTCCCACTCCACTTTCTATTCTGGTTAGGGCCAGTTTGAGCTGTTCTGTGAAGGGAGTAGTACACAGTGTTGTACAATATCTTGCGTTTCTTGGCAATTTCTCGCATGGAATAGCCTTCTCAGAACAAGAATAGACTGACGAGTTTCAAAAGAAAGTGCTTTGTTTCTGGCCATTTTGAGCCTGTAATCGAACCCACAAATGCTGATGCTCCAGATACTCAACTAGTCTAAAGGAGGCCAGTTTTATTGCTTCTTAATCAGGACAACAGTTTTCAGATGTGCTAACATAATTGCAAAAGGGTTTTCTTATGATCAATTAGCATTTTAAAATGATAAACTTGGATTAGCTAACACAATGTGCCATTGGAACACAGGAGTGATGGTTGCTAATAATGGGCCTCTGTACGACCATGTTGATATTCCATAAAAAATCTGCCGTTTCCAGCTACAATAGTCATTTACAACATTAACATTGTCTACACTGTATTTCTGATCAATATGATGTTATTTTAATGGACAAAAATGCGCTTTTCTTTAAAAAACAAGGACATTTCTAAGTGACCCCAAACGTTTGAACAGTAGTGTATGTTACTAACATACAGTATTAATGGACATACACTATATATATATATATATATATATATATATACACACAAGTATGTGGACACCCCTTCAAATTAGTGGATTCAGCTATTTCAACCACACCCGTTGCTGCCAGTTGTATTAAATTGAATACACAGCCATGCAATCTCCATGGACAAACATTGTCAGTAGAATGGGCTTACTGAAGAGCTCATTGACTTTCAATGTTCTACTGTCATAGGATGCAACTTTCCAACAAGTCAGTTCACCTGCTAGAGCTGCCCCGGTCAACTGTAAGTGCTGTTATTGCGAAGTGGAAACATCTAGGGGCAACAACAGCTCAGCAATACTCACTATCGAGTTCCAAACAGAATCTGGAAGCAACGTCAAGAACTGTTCGTCGGAAGCTACATGAAATTGGTTTGCATCGCCTAGCAGCCGCACACAAGCCTAAGATCACCATGTGCAATGTCAAGCATCGGCTGGAATGGTTTAAAGCTTGCCTCCATTGGACTGGAGCAGTGGAAACGTGTTCTCTGGAGTGACGAATCCCGTTTCACCATCTGGCAGTCCGACAGACGAATCTGGATTTGGCGGATGCTAGGAGTATGCTACCTGCCCCAATGATTAGTGCCAACGGTAAAGTTTGGTGGAGGAGGAATAATGGTTCCCCTTAGTTCCACTTTAGGGAAATCTTAACGCTACAGCATAGAAGGACATTCTAGACGATTCTGTGCTTCCAGCTTTGTGGCAACAGTTTGGCGAAGGCCTTTTCCTGTTTCAGCATGACAATGTCCCTATGCACAAAGCGAGTTCCATACAGAACTGGTTTATCAAGATTGGTGTGGAAGAACTTGACTGGCCTGCACAGAGCCGTGACCTCAACCCCATCAAACACCTTTTGTATGAATTGGAATACCGACAGCGAGCAAGGCCTAATCGCACAATATCAGTGCCCGACCTCACTAATGTTCTTGTGGTTGAATGGAAGCAAGTCCCCACAGCAATTTCCAACATATCATGGAAAACCTTCCCAGAAGAGTGGATGATGTTATAGCAGCAAAGGGGGGACCAAGGCCATAGTAATGTCCATGATTTTGGAATATAGTGTATGTAGGGAAATAGAGTAGCGGTGAAATCTTCCTTTAATTATGCCATTATCAGCTTGCGTCATCTTTAAGTGGACTACATCCAGCAGACGTGACAATACCCCCCACTGCTGCAGGGGGACGCAGGCCAGGGAGACAGCCCTGAGGATGAGGAGCGGGCCTGTCCAGAGGGCGAAGGTGGAAATCGCGGATGATGTTGGGATCTAGAATGTTGTCCACCGGAACCCAACACTGCTCCTCTGTACCGTACCCCTCCCAGTCCATCAGGTACTGGGGCCAACCCCCACAACGTTGGGAGTCCAGGAGGGATCTGACGGCATAGGCGGGGCCTTCCTTGATGTCCAGGGGAGGTGGAGGAGTGTCGTGGGTGACGTCAACAGCCAGGGGACCAGGAACCACCAGCCTGAGGAGGGAAACCTGAAAAGGTTGAGATCGAGTAGTTAGTGGAGCTGTAATCTATATGTTACCTCGTTGATTCTCCGAAGGACCTTGAACGGCCCCACAAACCAGGGGCTCAGAATCCTACAGGGCAGGCGGAGTGGGAGGTGCCTGGTGGAGAGCCAGGCCCGAGCACCCCTGCTGGAACACGGGAGCCTCACTGCGGTGGTGAACCACCTGCTCCTTCTGGCAACGGATGGTGCGCTGGAGCCTTGTGAGAATTGTTCAAAAACTCATCTGCGCGCCTGAACAACTCATCCACCGCAGGAGCTTCGGTCTGGTTCGGGGTCCACAGAGCCAGGGCTGGCTGATAACCCAAAACACACTAGAAGGGAGTCAGTTTGGTGGACAAGTGGCGCTATTAATTCTGGGCATATTCAGCTCCAAAAAGGAATCAGACCCACTCCCCCTGCCGGTCCTGGAAGTGACTCCTCAGGAACCTCCCCAGCTCCTGATTAATCCTCTCCACCTGCCCATTGGACTGAGGCTGGTACCCAGAAGTGAGGCTGACCATGACCCCCAGCTTCTCCATGAAGGCTTTCCATACCCATGACTTGAATTTTGGGCCACGGTCAGAGACGATGTTCTCCGGAAGGCCATAGTGCCGGAAGACCTGCTGGAACAGTGCCTCGGCGACCTGGAGAGTTGCAGGGAGACCAGAGAACAGGATAAAATGTCAGGATTTAGAGAATCTGTCCACAACAACCATAATAGTGTTGAAACCATCAGACGGAGGGAGATCAATAACAAAATCTATGGACAGATGGGACCAAGGCTGTTGAGGTACGGGAATGAGTTTCCCTGCTGGAGCGTGCCAGGGGGATTTTGTATGGGCACATACGAAGCATGAATTGACGTAGCGTGCAACATCCTGTGCCAAGGTGGATCACCAGTACTTCACGAAGATGGATGAAACAGAGTGGGTAATACCTGAGTATCCAGCGGCGAGGGAAGTGTGCACCCATGTCAGCAGCCAATCCCTCAACTTCGTATGGACTTGGATGTGCACAGGAGGGCAGTTTGCCGGCGTGGGTTCCCGCGCCAGAGCCTGGCGGATGTCCACATCAAAGTCCCAAAGTCCCAAATGTTTGCATAATAGTGCCGGCTCCCAATGGTCGTTAATCCAAGGCTTGGACTGGAAAAGGAGAGGAGAGCAGGTACGTGGTGATGTTTAGGGAGGAGACGAGGGTCTGGTCGATAAAATAGCCCATAGCATCAAAGTCCACTAAAGCCGTAGAGACAACACCTGAGGGACAGCCAACCAGTGAAATGGAAACCAGGAAGGGTTTGGAGGAAAACAATGAAGGAATACTCATGTCTACACTGGGAAAGGTGTGTGACCCCTATATCCATAGGTTCAGACTCTGCCCCAGGACGGCCAAAGGATGAGGGTGAGGGGCGATGGAGGTGCCGGCGCTCCAGAAGAAGGTTGACCAGGAGGATGGCCATCTCGATGAGCGCGTCCAGGGAAAGGCTGTCGTCCCAGCATGCCAACTCTGTTTGTACCTCCTCACGCAGTCTTCTTTGGAATTGGGTACCGAGTGCCAGCTCATACCATCCGCTGGAGGCTGCCATAGTCCGGAAGGTGAGGGCGTACTCTGCAGCTGCCTGGTACCCTGCTGGAGTTGGAGTAGTCACTCACCTACCTCTCTGCCCTCCGGTGGATGGTCAAAGATCGCTCTGAACAGAGCCATGAACCTCTCTTATGAACCCAGCTCTTCCTATCCTCTCTCCCAGACAGCCGTAGCCCACTCCAACAACCACATGGTCCGTGGACCTATCGGTGGTGGCTGATGGGTGAAATAGAAAGAGCACTGGAGTCGGAAGCCACGGCATTTGGATGGAGTCCCATCATACTGGTCCGGGAGGAATAGTGGACTGCTGGGTAGGATGGGGGACTGGCCTGCTGGGATGACTTGTGGTTAAAGGCCCTCCGCTATTTAAAGGTGAATCCTCTCGGCTGGTGTCGAGGCGGTGGAGGACCTCTATAGCTTAACCCAGTTGCATCAGCTGACCGTGGTGTAGGCGGAGTAGGTGTCCCTGTTTGTCCATCGTCTGGGAGATGTCTTTCTCTTCTTCTGCTTCCATATTTTGAGGCAGTATTCTTGAATAAAGAGTCAGGAATCAGGTGCACTTGTTGAGTTTAATATTCATGAACATGGCGCTAAACAAGATGATATGAAAACAGAACCAATACTGCCTAGTGAGAAAAGCTACAGAGTGCTAGATATAGGGGAGGTAATCAGGGTAGTGATGAAGTCCAGGTGTGCCTAATAATGGGGTGCAGGTGTGAGTAATAATGGTTGCCAGGTGTGCATAATGATGGGAGCGCTGGAGCGGCGGAGCGGGAGTAGACGTGACACTTATGTATAAGTGTGTTTGTGTGGATTCAAGAAATGGAGAGGCACAGACGGAAAGTAAATACATTTCCATACTTTAAATTAGTTGAAATGTGTAATGACGATAACAAAACCAAATTTGAGCTTGAAGCACAGGAAATGTTTTTCCCCTTTTTTTTCCCAGGACGCAATTCACCGCTTCCCTTAGGACAAGGAGAGGAGGCTTTCTGCTAAACGAAAGTACCTCAAATACCTCCATTTCACACCAATTTCCATTATTATAATTTCCCAAAGTGCCAGAATTAACTGGTGCTAAAAGGTACATTTAAAGGAATTCAGCACAATCATGTCAAGTGTTTGATATGCAATTATGCTACATTAAATTAATCTCCCGTACTTCTCTCCTGTGTAGGCCTTTTAACGTCTGCCATTTTAAAACACTGTTTTTGCCAAGTGCTGCACTTCCAGAAGTCTTCAGAAGGCCAGAAAAATGGGTTAGGACTTGATGTTTATTCTTACTGACTAAACTATAAAAACATTCTCTAAAACGGCATAAGAGTTGGCTTACGGTAGAGAAATTAACATTAAATTATCTGGCAACAGCTCTGGTGGACATTCCTGCAGTCAGCATGCCAATTGCACGCTCCCTCAAAACTTGAGACATCTGTGGCATTGTGTTTTGTGACAAAACTGCACAGAAACACTATCCACAATAGAAATAAGGAATACAATGGAGGAGCACAACTTATATGAATCTGTAGGCCTCATCCTCACCAGAGCAAAGCTCTATAATGGAAGGTCACACACAATGTCTAAGATGATGACCTAGGATTAACCCAACGTTTCTTAGAAGTAGCCCAACGTCATTGTCTGTAACTCTGCATGTCTGCAATATTGTAAAAAAAAAATCCAATTGCCTAGATATTTCCATATATTGTACATGGCACATGGCATTTCTCTTCTGATGAAAACAATGGCTTATATTCTGTGATAAAACACTTAACAGGGATTATTTCAAGTTTTGCAAAAGGTGGTCTAAGATATGCTCGGGTACTTGTTCAGAATTTCTGTAAATGTACTTGAGCATTTGATCATTGCTGAACTGCTATAGATACGTTTCAACACAGATTCAAACATTGCTTGTACGTGATTAAGAAACTGCAATGGCGTCTAGAGATCTGTGTCTTGGTGAATCTGATTGATACGGATTGTGTTTTTAAGTGATCACATGGCACTAGAGGGGTTGATGTTTTCAACATGCCTACGCTTCCTCTTTGGCCTGCTCTGAAATACAGAGTGGGATTGATCCGAAAAAGATAGAGAGTGGGATCAGAAACATTTTAGAGAGATACGGAGCAGCTTAGAGGAAGGGAGTAAATGATATAATGGCACCGGATGGAAAGGATAGTGTTCCACAGGCCATATGAATCAAAGCCATCATCTCTCTTTGTGCCATATGAAAGAGGGATGAGGAGGAGGAGGAAGTAGAGAAAGAGAGGCTGAGAGGGAGGAGGTGTGAACTGTAATTAAAGCCTAAAGAAAAGCCGTGTGACTTTCACAGGGCCACGCTGAGCTCTGAGGTGTGCAACGGTCTCTATGGAGTTCCATCAAATGTATATAGCCTATTATTTCTATCAAGTGTGTGTGTGTGTGTGTGTGTGTGTGTGTGTGTGTGTGTGTGTGTGTGTGTGTGTGTGTGTGTGTGTGTGTGTGTGTGTGTGTGTGTGTGTGTGTGTGTGTGTGTGTGTGTGTGTGCATGCGTGCGTGTGTGCGTGTGTCCGTGCGTGCGTGTGTGCGTGTGTGTGTGTCTGTGTGTGTGTGTGTGTGCATGCGTGCGTGCGTGTGTGCGTGTGTCCGTGCGTGCGTGTGTGTGTGTGTGTATGTGTGTCTGTGTCTGTGTGTGTGTGTATGTGTGTGTGAATGCGTGCGTGTGTGCGTGTGTCTGTGTGTGTGCGTGTGTCCGTGCGTGTGTGTGTGTGTGTGTGTGTGTGTGTGTGTGTGTGCGCGCGTCTCTGCATGGCTCCCTGCATCTGGTTACTTGTTATTCCATGTGTTTTTCCACCCTAGTTAAATTTTTTACAAGAAGAAAAAGCATATAAAGAATGACTTGCAGCATTTTCCTGTGTCCCTGCTTCAGAAGTCAGCAGACCGTGTGTGGTTTCTGTTGGCAGCAGGCACTGCAGATGACACCCGTGGTGGGGTCCAAACACTGCATAGGCCATGAGCCTTAATGAGAAATTCTGGGATTTCACTGCACAACGAAATGGTACACAAGAACAATAAACAGAATATAAATTATAATTGGGTTGTAATATGTGTTCTGGTTCTTGTTCACATGACTGACTGAGACACGCTTGGAGATGTGTGTGTGTGTGTGTCCGTGTTCGTGTGCGTGCGTGCGTGCGTTTTTGTCTGAGCTGTTCTGAATGTTTATTCTCACCCTTCGAAGATGTGATGGAGATTGTAATGGAAACCTTGTGGATGCTATGACATTATTGTTATCACATGACAGACATTTATAATAATCTATCTGCACCGTCTGGAAATATCTAGAAAAGAACAAGACGTATGTCTGATGGTTAACAATACGACATCATTTTTCATCAAATTCAAATACATGTCCCTTCTCCATCCCTCAGAATTTGTTTTATCTGTGAAGCAAGGGTCTTGGTGTCAGCCCTAAAGGAATAATTGTTCCTACAACAACAGAAAGCATTGACATAACCTCTTACAGCAGGTCGGCTTCTCTGATAGGACAAAAAGTGCCTCCTCCAGAAGTCTTCATTAAATGTTCATATCCCTGTAAGGTATTGATCTGGCGTTTTCCCTCTTATTTCCAACAGACAATACATACTCTCTAGGCTTGGGTGATATACCTTTTATACCGTATACCAGGTTATTTTGACATTTTAATACTGTTTAAAAAATATAAATGTATACTCTTTTTTCCCACTGCTTATAACTATAAGAAATCTAAAATGTGTTAAATAAATGATGTCCAGCTCAGGGTTCCAGCTACGCATTTGGTTTGCTAAATTAATAGCTTATGTGGCTAGATGTCAAGATTATTGCTTCCAGCAGAAACATTCAATCCCCTCTTGGATCAAGATCTTTTTTTTATAGTGCCCCCTTTTGTGCACATTCGGTAATACTGTCTACCCTGGTATGGTAGAGAAACGGTATGACGATATGAAAGTCTGGATACCGCCCAACACTAATACCCTCGCTTTCTCTCTTTTACTCTCTTTCTCCATTGGAGTTCCTCTCCACTTCACATTTGGGAACGGTAGTGGTGGTTGTTGTTTGTGTGGGTGTGTGAGTGACGGAGTGAGTGAGTGAGTGTGTGTGAGTGTGTGTGTGTGTGTGTGAGGGGGGGGGGGGGGGGTACGTGTGTGTGGTGGGCTGCTGGGTAGGGGAGGAAATAGGGATGGGAGCCATTGTGGAGCACTAATGAAACAATTTCACACAACAGCCTCTGCCTTGCAGTGCCAATCTCAGAATACTCTCCGCCTCGGAACTGTGTGTGCTGCGAAGTATGGTCAGAGAGATAAATTATGCTCTGCATCATACTACCTCCACCCTCCATCTTACCACCCTTATATTATACCAGCCCCATGACAGAGTGGAGTGGATGGGGAAAGAGGGAAAGAGAGGAGATAGAGAGGACACAGGAGACAGGAAGAGGGGAGGAGAGGAGACCTAGTCTATGAAGATGAATGTATGCAGTAGATATCTTTGCGAGGTGATGTCCAAATTGCCTGGACACGGCATTTAGACAGTAGACAGGGCATTTACTTTGCATCGACTTGAAAAGGTCACAAGTCATACACTATAAATCAGAACATACATATGGAGATCTAGCCTATACCTCTAAAGCTCTGGCATATCATGATAAATGATAGGGCTTTATGGGTCTTTCAAAAGGAATTTGCTGTATATAAACTCAGCAAAAAAAGAATTGTCCCTTTTTCAGGACCCCGCCCCGTAAAAATCCAAATAACTTCTCAGATCTTCATTGTAAAGGGTTTAAACACTGTTTCCCATGCTTGTTCAATGAACCATAAACAATTAATGAACATGTAGCTGTGGAACGGTCATTAAGACACTAACAGCTAACAGATGGTAGGCAATTAAGGTCACAGTTATGAAAACTTAGGACACTAAAGAGGCCTTTCTACTGACTCTGAAAATACCAAAAGAAAGAAAGCAGGGTCCCTGCTCATCTGTGTGAACGTAACTTAGGCATGCTGCAAGGAGGCATGAGGACTGCAGATGTGGCCAGGGCAATAAATTGCAATGTCCGTGCTGTGAGATGCCTAAGACAGCGATACAGGGAGACAGGACAGACAGATGATCGTCCTTGCAGTGTCAGACCATGTGTAACAACACCTGCACAGGATCGGTACATCCGAACATCACACCTGCGGGACAGGTACAGGTACAACAACTGCCTGAGTTGCCCCACGAATGCACAATCCCTACATAAGTGCTCAGACTGTCCGCAATAGGCTGAGAGAGGCTGGACTGAGGGCTTGTAGGCCTGTGTTAAGGCAGGTCCTCATCAGACATCACAGGCAACAACTTCACCTATGGGCAAAAATCCACCATCACTGGACCAGACAGGACTGTCAAAATGTGCTCTTCACTGACAAGTCCCACTTTTCTCGCCAGGGGTGATGGTCGGATTTGCGTTTATCGTCGAAGGAATGCGCGTTACACCGAGGCCTGTACTCTGGAGCGGGATCGATTTGGAGGTGGAGGGTCCGTCATTGTCTGGGGCGGTGTGTCACAGCATCATCAGACTGAGCTTGGTGTCATTGCAGGCAATCTCAATGCTGTGCGTTATAGGGAAGACATCCAGCTCCTCATGTGGTACCCTTCCTGCAGACTCATCCTGACATGACCCTCCAGCATGACAATGCCACCAGCCATACTGCTCGTTCTGTGCGTGATTTCCTGCTAGACAGGAATGTCAGTGTTCTGCCATGACCAGCGAAGAGCCCGGATCTGAATCCCATTGAGCACGTCTGGGACCTGTTGGATCGAAGGTGAGGGCTACAGCCATTCCCCCCAGAAATGTCCAGGAACATGCAGGTGCCTTGGTGGAAGAGTGGGGTAACATCTCACAGCAAATCTGGTGCATTCCATGAGGAGGAGATGCACTGCAGTACTTAATGTAGCTTGGTGGCCACATCAGATACTGACTGCTACTTTAGATTTTAACCCCCACCCCCCTTTGTTCAGGGACACATTATTCAATTTCTGTTAGTCACATGTCTGTTGGAACTTGTTCAGTTTATGTCTCAGTTGTTGAATCTTGTTATGTTTATACAAATATTTACACATGTTAAGTTTGCTGAAAAAAATGCAGTTGACAGTGAGAGGATGTTTCTTTTTTTGCTGAGTTTATATATAAATGTATATATATATTCTCGCATTTTGTTACGTTACAGCCTCATTCTGAAATGAATTAAATACATGATTTCCTCATCATTTACACACTATGTCCCATAGTGACAAAGTGAAAATAGGTTTTTAGATTTTTTTGCAAACGTATTCAAAATAAAAAACAGAAATACCTTATTTACGTAAGTAATCAGACCCTTTGCTATGAGACTCGAAATTGAGCTCAGGTGCATCCTGTTTCCTTTGATTATCCTTGGGATGTTTTTAAAACTTGGTTGGAGTCCACTTATGGTAAATTAAATTGATTGGACATGATTTGGAAAGGCACACACCTGTCTATATAAGGTCCCACAGTTGACAGTGCATGTCAGAGCAAAAACGAGCTCCGAGACCGGATTGTGTGGAAGTGTACCAAAACATTTCTGCTTCATTAAAGGTCCCCAAGAACACAGTGGCCTCCATAATTTTTAAATTAAAGAAGTTTGGAACCACCAAGACTCTTCCAAGAGCTCTTCCAAGAGCTGGCTGCCCAGCCAAACTGAGCAATCGGGGGAGAATGGCCTTGGTCAGGGAGGTGACCAAGAACCCGATGGTCACTCTGAGAGAGGTCCAGAGTTCCTCTGTGAAGATGGGAGAGCCTTCCAGAAGACCAATCATCTCTGCAGCAGTATACCAATCAGGCCTTAATGTTAGAGTGGCCAGACAAAGCCATTACTCAGTAAAATGCACAAGACAGCCCGCTTGGAGTTTGCCAAAAGCACCTAAAAGACTCTCAGACCATGAGAAACTAGATTCTCTGGTCTGATGAAACCAAGATTGAACTCTTTGTCCTGAATGCCAAGCATCACGCCTGGAGGAAACCTAGCACCATCCCTACGGTGAAGCATATTGATGGCAGCATCATGCTGTGGGGATGTTGTTCAGTGGCAGGGACTGGGAGACTAGTCAGGATCGAGGGAAAGATGAACAGAGCAAAGTACAGAGAGATTCTTGATGAAAACCTGCTCCAGAGCGCTCAGGACGTCAGATTGGGGCAAATGTTAACCTTCCAACAGGAAAATGACCCTAAGCACACAGCCAAGACAATGCAGGAGTGGCTTCAGGACAAGTCTCTGAATATCCTTGAGTGGCCCAGCCAGAGCCCGGACTTGAACCCAATCGAACATCTCTGGAGAAAATGTGAAAAAATTCAAGGGGTCTGAATACTTTCCGAATGCACTGTAGTTACAGCTCTGGAGAAAATTACGAGAACACTGCAACATTATCAGTTTCTCTGGTTTTACTATTTATAGGTACTGTATGTGTTTGGGTAAACGTAACATTTTTGTTTTATTCTATAGACTATTGACAACATTTCTTTCTTATTCCAAATAAAAAAATTGTAATTTAGAGCATTACTTTGCAGAAAATGGCAGCTGGTCAAAAAAAATTAAAAATTTGCAATGTTGTCAGACCTCAAATAGTGTGAAGAAAATAAGTTCATATTCATTTCTAAAGAACACAATACTGATGTTTTAACTCAGGAAGAGTTCAGAAATCAATATTTGGTCGAATAACCCTGATTTTCAATCCCAGCTTTCATGTGTCTTGGCATGACTTTATGCCACTCCTGGTGCAAAAGTTCAAGCAGCTCGGCCTTGTTTGATGGCTTGTGACCATCCATCTTCCTCTTGATCACATTCCAGAGGTTTTCAATGGGGTTCAGGTCTGGAGATTGGGCTGGCCATGACAGGGTCTTTATCTGGTGGTCCTCCATCCACACCTTGATTGACCTGGCTGTGTGGCATGGAGTATTGTCCTGCTGGAAAAAAAAACAATCCTCAGAGGTGGGGAACATTGTCAGAGCAGAAGGAAGCACGTTTTCTTCCAGGACAACCTTGTACTTGGCTTGATTCATGCATCCTTCACAAAGACAAACCTGCCCGATTCCAGCCTTTTGATGCACCCCCAGATCATCACCGATCCTCCTCCAAATGTCACAGTGGGTGCGAGACCTAGAGAGGCCTACAAGCCACAGTGTCTCGCAACCACTGTGAAATTTGGTGGAGGATTGGTAGTAAATTGTAAAACCAGAGAAACTGATAATTTTGCAGTGGTCTCTTAATGTTTTCCAGAGGTGCATATATACAGTATCAGTCAAACGTTTGGACACACCTCTATGATAAAACTGGCTCTCATGAGGACTACCATAGGAAAGGAAGACCCAGAGTTACATAGTTACCAGCTTCTGAAATTGCAGCACAAATAAACGCTTCACAGAGTTCAAGTAACAGACTCACTGAAGCATGCATGACTGTGTGGTCTTACTCTCCGTAGCCAATGTGAGCCGTACATTCACAAAGGCGGCTAGACGGATAACCAGGATGTTGTCCGCATGCTCAGACCAACTGGCAAGTGTTTTCACTGACATTTTCAATCTCTCCCTGACCGAGTCAGTAATACCTACAGTTTATCTTTCAAACAGACCACCATAGTCCCTGTGCTCAAGTAAGCGAAGGTAACCTTCCACCCCGTAGCACTCACGTCGGTAGTGCTTTGAAAGGCTGGTCATGGCTCACATCAACATCATCATGTCGGAAACACAAGACACACTTCAATTAGCATACCGCCCGAACATACAGTGAGGGAAAAAAGTATTTGATCCCCTGCTGATTTTGTACGTTTGCCCACTGACAAAGAAATGATCAGTCTATAATTTTAATGGTAGGTTTATTTGAATAGTGATAGACAGAATAACAATTTAAAAAATCCAGTAAAACGCATGTCAAAAATGTTACAAATTTATTTGCATTTTAATGAGGGAAATAAGTATTTGACCCCCTCTCAATCAGAAAGATTTCTGGCTCCCAGGTGTCTTTTATACAGGTAACGAGCTGAGATTAGGAGCACACTCTTAAAGAGAATGGTCCTAATCTCAGTTTGTTACCTGTATAAAAGACACCTGTTCACAGAAGCAATCAATCAATCAGATTCCAAACTCTCCACCATGGCCAAGACCAAAGAGCTCTCCAAGGATGTCAGGGACAGGATTGTAGACCTACACAAGGCTGGAATGGGCTACAAGACCATCGCCAAGCAGCTTGGTGAGAAGGTGACAACAGTTGGTGCGATTATTCGCAAATGGATGAAACACAAAAGAACTGTCAATCTCCCTCGGCCTGGGGCTCTATGCAAGATCTCACCGCGTGGTGTTGCATTGATCATGAGAGCGGTGAGGAATCAGCCCAGAACTACACGGGAGGATCTTGTCAATGATCTCAAGGCAGCTGGGACCATAGTCACCAAGAAAACAATTGGTAACACACTACGCCGTGAAGGACTGAAATCCTGTTTTCCTACTATTTTCCCTCATTGTATCCATGGATCACACAATCTCAATCACAGGCCACACTGCCCTATCCCACCTGGATAAAAGGAACACCTACTGTATGTGAAAATGCTCTTCATTGACTACAGCTCAGCGTTCAACACCATATTGCCCACGAAGCTCATCACTAAGCTAAGGACCCTGGGACTAAACATCTCCCTCTGCAACTGGATCCTGGACTTCCTGACAGGCCGCCCACAGGTGGTAAGGGTAGTCAACCTGACGAATATCCTTTTTGGAACTTAACATTGTCAATAATTCTGTGAATTGGAAGCTTTAACAGCGTGGGCCTTCGTGTTCTATACTAGTATTTTTTTCTAGACCAGCACCTATGTTTTTAAGGATGTGCGTATTACCACAAACTTTCCTATAAAGGGTAGGAACCAACACATCTGCCACGCTGATCCTCAACACTTCTTCACCGTGCTTCTTCACCTGCATTGCTTGCTGTTTGGGGTTTTAGGCTGGGTTTCTGTACAGCACTTTGAGATATCAGCTGATGTACGAAGGGCTATATAAATACATTTGATTTGATTTGAACACTGGGGCCCCTCAGGGGTGCCTGCCTCCTGCCTCCTGTACTCTCTGTTCACCCATAACTGCCTGGCCAAGCACGACTCCAACATATCATTAAGTTTGCTGACGACACAGCAGTGGTAGGCCTGATCACCGACAATGATGAGACAGCCTATAGGGAGGTCAGAGGTCTGGCAGTGTGGTGTCAGGATAACAACCTCTCCCTCAATGTGAGCAAGACAAAGGAGCTGATCGTGGATTATAGGAAAAGGAGGGCCGAAAAGGCCCCATTAACATCAATGGGGTTGAAGTGGAGCGGGTCGAGAGTTTCAAGTTCCGTGGTGTCTAATTCACCAACTAACTATCATCAAATCAAATCAAATTGTATCGGTCACTTACACAGACAAGACAAGACAAGATAGAACTGCCAAAGGGGGCGGTGTTGCAATCTACTGCAAAGATAGCCTGCAGAGTTCTGTCCTACTATCCAGGTCTGTACCCAAACAATTTGAACTTCTACTTTTAAAAATCCACCTCTCTAAAAACAAGTCTCTCACCGTTGCCGCCTGCTATAGACCACCCTCTGCCCCCAGCTGTGCTCTGGACACCATATGTGAACTGATTGCCCCCCATCTATCTTCAGAGTTCGTGCTGCTAGGCGACCTAAACTGGAACATGCTTAACACCCCAGCCATCCTACAATCTAAACTTGATGCCCTCAATCTCACACAAATTATCAATGAACCTACCAGGTACCTCCCCAAAACCTTAAACACGGGCACCCTCATAGATATCATCCTAACCAACTTCCCCTCTAAATACACCTCTGCTGTCTTCAACCAAGATCTCAGCGATCACTGCCTCATTGCCTGCATCCGTAATGGGTCAGCGGTCAAACGACCGCCACTCATCACTGTAAAACGCTCCCTGAAACACTTCTGCGAGCAGGCCTTTCTAATCGACCTGGCCGGGGTATCCTGGAAGGATATTGATCTCATCCCGTCAGTAGAGGATGCCTGGATATTTTTTTTAAATGCCTTCCTAACCATCCTAAATAAACATGCCCCATTCAAGAAATTTTGAACCAGGAACAGATATAGCCCTTGGTTCTCCCCAGACCTGACTGCCCTTAACCAACACAAAAACATCCTATGGCGTTCTGCATTAGCATCGAACAGCCCCCGTGATATGCAGCTGTTCAGGGAAGCTAGAAATCATTATACACAGGCAGTTAGAAAAGCCAAGGCTAGCTTTTTCAAGCAGAAATTTGCTTCCTGCAACACTAACTCAAAAAAGTTCTGGGACACTGTAAAGTCCATGGAGAATAAGAACACCTCCTCCCAGCTGCCCACTGCACTGAAGATAGGAAACACTGTCACCACTGATAAATCCACCATAATTGAGAATTTCAATAAGCATTTTTCTACGGCTGGCCATGCTTTCCACCTGGCTACTCCTACCCCGGACAACAGCACTGCACCCCCAACAGCAACTCGCCCAAGCCTTCCCCATTTCTCCTTCTCCCAAATCCATTCAGCTGATGTTCTGAAAGAGCTGCAAAATCTGGACCCCTACAAATCAGCCGGGCTAGACAATCTGGACCCTTTCTTTCTAAAATTATCTGCCGAAATTGTTGCCACCCCTATTACTAGCCTGTTCAACCTCTCTTTCGTGTCGTCTGAGATTCCCAAAGATTGGAAAGCAGCTGCGGTCATCCCCCTCTTCAAAGGGGGGGACACTCTTGACCCAAACTGCTACAGACCTATATCTATCCTACCGTGCCTTTCTAAGGTCTTCGAAAGCCAAGTCAACAAACATATTACCGACCATTTCGAATCTCACCATACCTTCTCTGCTATGCAATCTGGTTTCAGAGCTGGTCATGGGTGCACCTCAGCCACGCTCAAGGTCCTAAACGATATCTTAACCGCCATCGATAAGAAACATTACACCACACTCTGAGGGCTCTCACCTCCTTCCTGTAGGTTGTCGTTGTTGGTAAACAAGCCTACCACCGTAGTGTCGTCTGAAGATGATTGAGTTGGAGGCGTGCATGGCGACGCGGTGAAGGAGAGCCTGCAGGTTTTGGTAGTGGGCCGTGTCAGTGGCACTGTATTGTCCTCAAAGCAAGCAAAGAAGTTATTTAATTTGTCTGGGAGCAAGACGTCGGTGTCCGCGACGGGGCTGTTTTTATTTGTATAATCCGTGATTGACTGTAGACCCTGCCACATACATCTTGTGTCTGAGCCGTTGAATTGCAACTCTACGTTGTCTCTATACTGACGCTTTGCTTGTTTGATTGCCTTTTGACTAGTACTGTATATATCACTTTCTGTCCATCTCATCCTGTCATCTTCCTCCTGTCCTCCACTTTGTCTTCTCATCTTCTCCTCTCCTGCCTTTGATGAGTTGTGTTTGGAAGGTGGCCAGTTTAATACAGCTGGTTAGTTCTATATTTGTCCAAGCTTTCCAGTATATATTGGGCTGAGCTGATTCAGTTGATGGTTATTTTAAGTTTTTCAATAAGCCTACGGTAGATACACAATTTGGCGGGCGCTGAAATGTGAAAGCAGTGAAAGAGATAGGAATAGCAAATTCGAATTTCATACATTCATGTTTTATTATGTAGTAAAAAAAAATCTATTTTGTAGGGATTGGATGGTACGTGTGATTCTAGTTGATATGCCACTGTTGGCGTGGAGTTATGTGTCATCAGAGATGGCAGCGGTCGGTGCGTCCTTCAGTCTCTGATCCTGAGGCAGTCATTAAGTTGAAATAACCAATGTCCTTTGAGATGAATCATTCCCGATTGTGTGTTTTAGTTATTCACATTTGTAGTTAGAGTCACATTTGTTTTAACAGGATTATAAGCTGTTGCCAGGAAATAGTGTGTGGGTGTGGGTTAGAGGGAGAGATAAGGAAGCTTCAGGATTTTGTGTTTTATCTACAGGGTCTACAAGCTGGGGCTGTTGTTCAACATTTTGCCTCTCGTACCTTTAAAGTTCAGAGGCATCATTTCTTACAGACTTATTTCAATTCATACCACTTTGTTCTCTCTCTCTCTACTACCTCTAAGACATGTCAGCAGCGACAGCTAGGGGCTTAATGAAGTTATTTTGGGCCCTTTCCAACCATGTAAAAGGTAGCCCCATCGGTGTGTGATTCAATGTTTTCAATCTGTATGTTTACAACCTGATCTGTGTGTGTGTTTGTGTACGTGTGTGTGAGTGTGTGGCCGTGTGCTATCTGTTCAATTAGCTAAAGACTAATAGCTGCCACATGGGGAGAGAATGGCACTTTGGTTGCTGTTGTCTCTGGACAGTTTAAACATCAGAAAGTGCTCTGCTATCACGGCTCAGGCTAAGACCCAGATGCAGACACAGGAGGCGGATAGTACGAGTCTCAGAGTTTATTACAATACAAGGGGCAGGCAATCGTTAGGTCAAGGAAGGCAAAGAGTCATAATCCAAATCAGAGTCAGGCAGGTACAGGACAGCAGTGATGATCAGGGTCAGGACAGGCAGAAAAGTCAGAACTGGGAAGACTAGAAAAAGCAAAAACTAGAGTACAGGAACACGCTGGTAGGACTTGATGGGACAAGACGAACTGGCGACAAACAGAAAACGCAGGTATAAATAAACATAAGGTAATGGGAGACACCTGGTGGGGGTTGGAAACAATCACAAGACAGGTGAAACAGATCAGGGTGTGTCACGTTCTGACCTTTATTTCCTTTGTTTTGTCTTTATTTAGTATGGTCAGGGCGTGAGTTGGGGTGGGCAGTCTATGTTAGTTTTTCTATATTTTCTATTTCTGTATTTGGCCTGATTCGGTTCTCAATCAGAGGCAGCTGTCTATCTTTGTCCCTGATTGAGAACCATATTTAGGTAGCCTGTTTTCCGTGTGAGTGTTTGGTACACACGATACTGTTTTGGTTTTGGTTTGTTCACTTTATTGTTTTGTATTTCAGTGTTCAGTTCGTTTCATTAAATATTACATAATGAACACTTACCACGCTGCGCTTTGTTCCTCCTCTCTATCTCCATGTGACATCCGTTACATCTGGTCTGTTTTCTGTTATTAGTAAACACACATTCATAATTTATTCTTACAGTTCTTTCCACTGTTAATTTTAGCAAAAATTACAGAAGTTTGTCATAATTTTGTTCATGTGAATATTTAATTGGATTACTCGACTCAGACACACACACCTTAGATACATACAAATGCACAAATGACTGTTCTAATTGCATGGGCTAGGCTTTACGTTGCATGAAAAGCTCATTTGGGCACATTGTGTGTGTGTGTGTGTAGCAGAGGAGCATAGGAAAGAAGAGTTAATGAGGGAATTCAGTGGAACGTATCTGATGGTGACATTCACTTCCTGAAACCAAGCAAGGCGTCCTCCATGGAGGAGATACTTTTTATAAGGCTAAGCCATGGGTAATGCCTTCCCTTTCCTCCTCGTCTTCCTCTCAATTTCTCCTCCTCCTCTACTTTTCCTCTCCACAGCCTGAGCAGGGGATGGCTAGCACAACAACCAGCAATTAAGCTGCTTACACACCCGGAAACACACAGATCACTGGCGGATACAGGGAGGAGGGGAAAAGGGGATGAGGGCAGGGACAGGGAGGAGATTGGGGGGATACGTGTTAGTCAGTTGGAAGAAAAGGGGGAAAGTAGTCCCCAAATTAGCAGACGCGTCTCCCTTAAAGACCAGAGGAGAAAGAGAAACTGTCTTGGTTGTTTATTGCAAAGGGAATGCTTTCTGCCAGCCTACTGTTTCAAACAGGATAAAAGTTAGTTCAAATTAAAAAACAAAACAGACGGGTTTTCCAAACAGAACACAAAGGAGAACAAGGGCGTCTGGTGTGTGTGTACGTGTGTTTCGGCCAGCTAGGCGGGATGCCTTTTAAGCAGGGCCTGGCATAGATTCAGAGTGGCTCTTTAACACGAGTCCTGTTCAGTGTTCTGCTCCTGCCAAGGCCTAATATGATCTGTTAGCACGATGGCAGCACGATGGTGTAGCTGGGAGACAGCTAGCTTCCTTCCTCCTCTGGGTACATTGACTTCAATACAAATTCTAGGAGGCTCATCGTTCCCACCCCCTTCCATAGACTTACACAGTAATTATGACAACTACCAGAGGAGGTCCATGCTCTTGCAACATGAACTTACATGTCCACCCAATTAAAGGATCAGATAATTAATTTAGTACTGAAAGCAAAAGCTACAGCTAGCTTGCACTGCAGTGTATAAAATGTGGTGAGTAGTTGACTCAAAGAGAGAGAAAAACAATCGTTTAACAGTTTTTAATAAATTAATATCTTCGAAAATGAAGGAGAAGCAAGAGAGAAATAGAGAGAGAATGTGTCATTTTTTCTCTCACTTTTTTTCACCTTCAGTTTCACTTAACGTTACTTAGCTAGCAAATGCAGCTAGATAGTTTAGCCTACTGAAACCCCCAGCTCAAAAAAAATATCCTATGATAGCTAGCTGGCTATGACTTCCAACAACACTGGAACCTCGTAGAAAGAGGAGGAAGGGAAGCGCTACTAAGGTACACAATAGTACATTTTGGTAGATAGAAGGTGCTCTTTGGTAAAAGGGGTAAATTGGTCATCAAAAAGAAAGGAGGACCAAGGCACTCTTCATATAATTAATTAAAATGCCTTTATTAGTATGGCATGTTCAATAGAAACAACGTTTTTTTTAAACCGACACGTTTCAGCTGCATGGCCTTCGTCAGGGAGTACAAAAAACAAAAAAAAAGGAATACAATGTCCTCTTTTGAACAGCTTTTCCAACTAGCCCTAATTGGAAGAGGGAGTGGTTAATGACATAACTTTAGCTAATATTGTGACAATGATGTAGGTTGTTTGTAGATGTTTCGCTTGGATAATTAGAGTATCATGTAGTAGCCTAAACCGCTGTTACATTGAACTGGGTAAATGGAATATGAATGACAGTCATCCAATATGCTGTAATAGAAGGCCAAAACGTTTCCTCATCTTAAATGGCACTGACCACCACTGCTGTGCACAATATGTCATGTTATGTATTGTCCATTATTTGGGCATAGTAGATATGCAGCATTTAGCGATTGTGTTTCATGTAGGACCATTGTGTTCTTGGTTATTATGTAGCTGCTGGCTTTAAAGCCTGTGGTTGATATGATTAGAGCTGAGAGAGGGTACTATGAATTGGGATGATGAGCTTGACAGGGTGGTAAAGGTCACCTTCACTCACTGTCTGGTGTGAGAGCCCCCCCCCCCCCCGCACACACGCACCCTCCCCGCCATCCCCATCAGCTGTGATGGTGCCACGACCTCCCTCCTCTGGCACCACCGCCACCGCCTGTCATCTCAGCCCTATTTCAGTGACCTGTAGCCGGTCTGCTATTTTCACACCACAGGGCTAATGGGGCCAAATGACCATGGCTCTTTCCCAAATGGCACCCTATTCGCTATGAGCCCTGGTCAAAAGTAGTGCACTATATAGGGTGACATTTGGGATGCATCCCATTGATTCCCCAGGGGAAAATGAACAGGAGGACAAATGAGGTACACTCAGCCAGACCTGGTCATGGGGCTCCTACACTCAGCCAGACCCTGTCGCCATGATGCAATACCACCTAGACTACCACTATTACATGTTATTTGAACAGAAAATATGGCTTTTAGCTGGTCGAAATCTACAGTTTTTTGATGTAGGCATTTAATAGTCTGCCTGTGATGATGTCATGTGAGTGCCCATAGTGGCAGTGCTGCTGTTGTCCCTCTAATGGAGCTCATTATTCATTGTGTCTTTGAGAACAATTTTCTCTTACACTTCCCAAAGAAAACAGTAAAGCTACGAGGCATGGATTTTCTTTGTCATTTCATTGATCCCCTCAAAAAAGTGGTACCCGAACAAAAACAAACTCAGAAATATTCATTTTTTCAGTTATTTACTGTATGTACACTACATGACCAAAAGTATGTGGACACCTGCTTGACGAACATCTCATTCCATTATCATGGGCATTCATATGGAGTTGGTCCCCCCTTTGCTGCTATAACAGCCTTCAATCTTCTGGCAAGGCTTTCTGCTAGATGTTGGAACTTTGCTGTGGGGACTTGCTTCCATTCAGCCACAAGAGCATTACTGATGTTGGGTGATTAGGCCTGGCTCGCAGTCGGCGTTCCAATTCCTCCCAAAGATGTTCGATGGGGTTGAAGTCAGGGCTCTGTGCAGGCCAGCCAAGTTCTTCCACACCTTTCTCAACAAACCATTTCTGTTTGGACCTCACTTTGTGCACAGGGGCCTTGTCATCCCCAAACTGTTGCTACAAAGTTGGAAGCACAGAGTAATCTAGAATCTCATTGTATGCTGTGGCGTTAAGAATTCCCTTCACTGGAACTAGAGCCTAGCCCGAACCATGAAAACCAGTCCCAGACCATTATTCCTTCTCCACCAAAATTTACAGTTGCCACTAGGCATTGTGGCAGGTAGCCAGATTAGTCCTTCAGACTGCCTGATGGTGAAGCGTGATTCATCACTCCAGAGAATGCGTTTCCACTGCTCCAGAGTCAACTCCAGCCGATGCTTGGCATTGCGCATGGTGATCTTAGGCTTGTTTGCAGCTGCTCTGCCATGGTAATCCATTTAATGAAGCTCCTGACTAGCAGTTCTTGTTCTAACGTTGCTTCCAGAGGCAGTTTGGAACTTGGGAGTGAGTGTTGCAACCAAGGATTTGTATGCCCTACGCATTTCAGCACCCGGCGGTCCCGTTCTGGGATCTTTTATGGCCTACGCATTTCAGCACTCGGCGGTCCCGTTCTGGGATCTTTTATGGCCTACCACTTTGCAGTAATACCAATGTTTGTCTATGGAGATTGAATGGCTGTGTGCTCGATTTTATACACCTATCAGCAATGGGTGGGGATGAAATAGTCGAATGCACAAATTTGAAGGGGTGTCCACATACTTTTGTATATATGGTGTATATTCTTCTAGCTTGAATAGCAGGGCAATAGACTTTGACCCACAAAGACTGTTTGAGTTTTAAATTGGTTTCTTCAATTATTTCTTCACTATTGATGCCTTCTAATCACCACTTCCCCTCTCTTTCTTTCCCCTACAGCTGGCTGTACCTTTGACGAGGACTCCGACCCTGGGCTGTGTGAGTACAAGCAGGGACAGGAGGACGACTTTGACTGGCAGCTGATGAGGACATACAACTGGCCACACACCTCCCCAGACCTGCTGCGAGGTAAATCTCAACGCTGTTCCAATGTGGTTTATAACCTTAGGTCTTCATCTTCCTATATTTCTGATTCATTTAATTGAATTTCTAATGTATGTTTTAGCAAAGGATCCCAGAAACTCTATCCCCTTGTCCAAAT
Organism: Oncorhynchus kisutch; assembly: GCF_002021735.2. Taxonomy (NCBI): domain Eukaryota; kingdom Metazoa; phylum Chordata; class Actinopteri; order Salmoniformes; family Salmonidae; genus Oncorhynchus; species Oncorhynchus kisutch. Next base: position 25,667,377 of record NC_034190.2, read on the forward strand.
GCACACTTCACAGCCATACTCTTTGTTGTGGATTATTGGGACAGTTGGACTATGTTGTTTGGGCCTAGGGCTGTGGCGGTCATGACATTTTGTCAGCTGGTTATTGTCATGCAAAAGCTGCCGGTCTCATGGTAATTGGCCATTAATTAACATGAACAACTTTAGCATCTCCAAGCCACGTATACTAGCCACATACAAGCTGCTGATGTGTTCCTTTGGAACAACTGCATTTAAAAGTCTAATAAATCAATGTGATTTACACCATCACAATAAATCCATTATTTATTTTAGTCATGACAGGAAAAGGAACAGCACCTTCTCACCATTAAAAGTCAGGTCTAAAGTGAAGAATGATTAAGTGCGCATATAAAGTGGCTATGTTGAGCGTAAAAGTGATCATTTGAAACAGGCCCGATAAGCTAGATTTAGAGTTATTTGGCAGCTTTAGTTGTGAACGATACAAAACATTAGAATGTCTTAGAAATCTAAATATGGGCTGCATGGTGCAACTATTGGCTAAGATGGTGCTCTGTTCCTTGCCTCAGGCTGCACAGCTGTTCTCTCATCAAGTGATCATATTTTCACCCATCAGACTATTCTCAATTTAATCTTGTCTTTACTAATATATCAAATTCTTTTTAGAATGGCCCATTATCAAATGGGCAGGAACAGGGGTAGAGGAAAAGGGACATCGTATACTCGAATAGCAAATGGAAGCTGCTCACTTCAATAATGCTAGATAGGCTACTTCGGTTTTACAGCAGAGCTGTGCTTAATATGAGTAGCTACTGAATTAAATATAAGAACACTTATTTCACTTCATGCACCAAGCACTGTTTGAGGAACTGCTCAACAGGTAGAATTCCGCAAAAACTGTATGGCATGGGCTCGCCAACCTTGTTCCTCCACCTACCCAGAGCTTAATTTGGGAAACCAAGTGAAATCTGTTAGGGAAAATCCATAGTAACATGTATTCGCAACAAAACATATTTCACTAAACTGTTGTCAGTCTGTCTGCGCGCTCAAGAACTGAATAAAGGAAAGGTAATGTGTCAGCCTATTAATTATGAAAATACAAAAAATGCCCAATTACTAGGCTATTCAAAATCATATAGAAATTCACTATCATTGTAAGCTAACTTTAAGCTGCCCTGCACAATCAATGAACCAACAGCAACACTTACACTTGTGGATGTACATTTTGGAGCATAATATCATTCTATTTTTATTTCACCTTTATTTAACCAGGTAGGCCAGTTGAGAACAAGTTCTCATTTACAACTGCGACCTGGCCAAGATAAAGCAAAGCAGTGCGACAAAAACAACAACACAGAGTTACACATAAACAAACGTACAATAACACAATGGAAGAATCTATGTACAGTGTGTGCAAATGTAGAAGAGTAGGGAGGTAAGGCAATAACAATTTAGCATTAACACTGGAGTGATAGATGTGAAGATGATGATGTGCAAGTAGAGATACTGGGGTGCAAAAGAGCAAGAGGATAAGTAACAATATGGGGGTGAGATAATTGAGTGTTTTATTTACAGATTGGCTGTGTACAGGTACAGTGATCGGTAAGCTCCTCTGACAGCTGATGCTTAAAGTTAGAGAGGGAGATATAAGACTTCAACTTCAGTGATTTTTGCAGTTCGTTCCAATCATTGGCAGCAGAGAACTGGAAGGAAAGGCGGCCAAAGGTAGTGTTGGCTTTAGGGATGACCAGTGAAATATACCTTCTGGAGCGCGTGCTACGGGTGGGTGTTGCTATGGTACCAGTGAGCGGAGATTAAGCGGGGCTTTACCTAGCAGAGACTTATAGATGACCTGGAGCCAGTGGGTTTGGTGACGAATATGTAGTGAGGGCCAGCCAACGAGAGCATACAGGTCGCAGTGGTGGGTAGTATATGGGGATTTGGTTGGGGCAGCATGAGGGTATGTTAGGCAGCATGAGTGAAGGAGGCTTTGTTGCGAAATAGTAAGCCGATTCTAGATTTGGAAGGAGAGTTTACAGTCTAAGCAGACACCTCGGTATTTGTAGTTGTCAACATATTCTAAGTCAGAACCGTCCAGAGTAGTGATGCTAGTCGGGTGGGAGGGTACGGGCAGCAATCGGTTGAAGAGCATGCACTTAGTTTTACTAGCATTTAAAGCAGTTGGAGGCCACGGAAGGATTGTTGTATGGGATTGAAGCTCGTTTGGGGGTTTGTTAGCACAGTGTCGAAAGAAGGGCCAGATGTATACAGAATGGCGTCGTCTGCGTAGAGGTGGACCAGCAGCAAGAGCGACATCATTGATATTTACAGAGAAAAGAGTCAGACCGAGAATTGAACCCTGTGGCACCCCCATAGAGACTTCCAGAGGTCCGGACAACAAGCCCTCCAACAGGCTCTCCGTAATCCAGTCCATCCAGTATGCATAATAATACAGTCCACACTCAAAGGTGATTACACGCATTTGTTAACATTTTGAGTATAGGCTAATTTTGTTTCAGGCTTGGATAGTTTAAGGCTTTGATTGAGCCTAATTTAGTATGCTAGCTAGGTTTTGAAACAGGAGGGAAATAGAACTGTTGATTTGAGCCTACTGTAGGTAAGCATGCTATCTGGTTTACTATTTGGTATTACATGTAGCTGTTAGTATGCTATCTGTTGTACTGTTGATTAGAGCCTAAGTTAGTATGATAGATGTTGTACTGTTAATTTGAGCGTACGTTAGTATGCTAGCTAGGTTTTGAAACAACAGGGGGTTGGTGCCACCTTAATTAGAGAGGACGGGCTCATAGTAATGGCTGGAAGGGAATAAATGGAATGGTATCAGACGGATCAAACACATAATTTCCATGGGATCAATGGAAGGGTATCAAATACATCAACAACATGTTTTCCATGTGTTTGATACCATTCCAGTCACTCCATTCCAGCAATTATTATGAGCTGTTCTCCCCTCAGCAGCCTGCTGTGTTGGAATCAGGAAAACAGGAAAACAGGCCCAACATTTCCATTAGCTCAGAGTCTGTTTCCATCATCCCCACACCACCAGGTGGTCTCTCTGCATGTGATCTATCGCTGTGAGTTAGTCATGCTTCAACAGGGGGGCCAAGCCTCGTTCCACACACACATACACGTTTGTTTAACTATCTTGTGGGGATCAAAAAACTGATTCCCATTCAAAATCCTATTTTCCCTAAACCTTAACCGTAACCCTAACCTTAACTCCAAACCTAACTTCTAAACCTAACCCCAACCCTAATTCTAACACAAACCTTAATTGTAACCATAAACCAAACAAACCCTAAGCCTAAAATAGCCTTTTTCGTTGTGAAGACTGGTGAAACATCCCCACTTGTCTGTGGACTTCTTGTCCCCAAAAGGATTGTAAAACTAAACACACACACACACACACACGCGCGCGCTCTGGGGCCCTTACCTTATTACGTGCACATATTTGCTGCAAACATACAATATGCATGTTTATTTAAAGCTTCCTGCCACCGTAGCGGGAAATGGTGTGTATGAGCTTCTCCACGCCTCAGAGAAACTGTCCATGTGCTTGCTCCACATGTTATAATGGGATATTTGTGTGTGTGTAGCGTAGGAAATGGGCCCTGCAGAGCATCCGGATTCTGCATAATGCATCTGCTGCGTTATTAAACTGCTGTGTTATTGTTTCCACTGTTTTGGGCACATACACACAACTTTCTCTGCTCCGGAGGCAGAACGGGTTTCGTTAACAAAATCCCTCCGTAGGATTGGCTGATTGGACATGGGTCACTGCTGATTGGGTCACAGTGCTGATTACACTGATCCTGGTCTTCCTCAGGGGCCAGTAGTAGTGAAAACACAAACATTTTAATGTTCCTTTTTTATCTCATTTGTATCTTCCGATGGGTTAAATGTGGGATTGAAGTGGAGTGTGTGCTTGTGTGTCTTTAAAACGTTGAAGTGGGCTGCTTCAGTTATGTCTTTGTTCATCATCACAGACACTTTCTCTCTCTGGGATGAGAAATGAAGACTATATGAAATCAACTACTCTGTTGAGGGTTCTCCATGCTAACTATTGTGGGGGCTACTTGAGGCAGCAGCTAACAACCCACAGCGCACAGGCTAAGATCACTTGATAGACAGACAACATTTTAGACAATTATTCAAGCTGCTTTGTGAGAGTGTATTTATTTATACATGTTATGTGTAACAGTTGGTATCCATTTTCGGAATTAAAAAATGTATGTATGTCATTCATTGTGGCCATTTACTGGCGTTAAAATAACACACATTATCAAGTGATATTTTTTTTAATGTTTTCTCTGTGAGAAAATTCAACCCCATTTGTGGTTGGTGTCTTTCATGAAAATATCTTACAGTATTTATCTTCAAATATATCAACATATCAACACTGCATCTATAGCCTTAACCATTGGGGATTTGGTTTTTGTGGTACTGTGAATGCTACAGCACATCTCTAACCCAAGAACTGTCCAAGGGTTTGAATTCCTCCAGAGCCGCTAAAGAGACGCTTATTGAGACAACAGCTTGGTTTATCTACCGGACACTGCTGGCGATTCATAATATAGATCACAGACCTAGAGACCACCAGCACACCAATGACATGGAAACACTGCAGCGATGGAGAGAGAGGGAGAGAGAGGGAGAGAGAGGATGAGAGGGAGGGAGAGAGAGGATGAGAGGGAGGGAGAGAGAGAATGAGAGGGAGAGAGCAAATGAGAGGGAGATAGAGAGAGAACGAGGGGGAGGTAAAGAGAGAGAAGGGCGGGAGAGAAAGAAGGGCAGGAACGAGAAAAGGGGTGGGAGAGAGAGAAAAGGGCGAGAGAGAGAGAAAAGAGGGAGGGAGAGAGGAAGCAAGACTATAGTTGCGGAGTATCGGGGACGTTACTGTCCCCTCCATACCCCTCTCCATACCCCTCGTCATACCCATTAAAACTGAGGATTTCTGCATCCATTTTTTGGATTAAAATATACAAAATACTGTATACTGAGCAAAAATATAAACGCAACATGCAACAATTTCAATGATTTTACTGAGTTACTGTTCATATAAGGAAATCATTCAATTGAAATAAGTTAATTAGGCCCTAATATATGGATTTCACATTACTGGGCAGGGGCGCAGCCTTGGGTGGGCCTGCGAGGGCATAGGCCCACTCACATAGGAGCCAGGGCCATCCAATCAGACTTATTTTTTTCTCCACAAAGGGCTTTATTGCAGACAGAAATACTCCTCAGTTTCATCAGCTGTCCGGGTGGCTGGTCTCAGACGATCCCACAGGTGAAGAAGCCGGATGTGGAGGTCCTGGGCTGGCTTGGTTACACCTGGTCTGCAGTTGTGAGGCTGGTTGGACGTACTACCAAATTCTCTAAAACAACATTGGAGGCGGTTTATGGTAGAGAAATGAACATTAAATCATCTGGCAACACGCTCCCTCAAAACTTGAGACATCTGTGGCTTTGGTGTTGTGTGACAAAACTGTACATAGTGGCCTTTTATTGTCCCCAGCACAAGGGGATTTTCATCAGCAGGGACTGGGAAACTGGTCAGAATTGAAGGAATGATGGATGGCGCTAAATACAGGGAAATTCTTGAGGGAAACTTGTTTCAGTCTTCCAGAGATTTGAGACTGGGATGTAGGTTCACCTCCCAGCAGGACAATGACCCTAAGCATACTGCTAAAACAACACTCGAGTGGTTTATGTGAAAACATTTAAATGTCTTGGAATGGCCTAGTCAAAGCCCAGACCTCAATCCAATTGAGAAACAGTGGTATGACTTCAAGATTGCTATACACCAGCGGAAGGAGCCGGAGCAGTTTTGCCTTGAAGAATGGGCAAAAATCCCAGTGGCTAGATGTGTCAAGCTTATAGAGACATACCCCAAGAGAATTGCAGCTGTAATTGCTGCAAAAAGTGGCTTGACAAAAGGGGGTGAATAGTTATGCACGCTCAAGTTTTCCGTTTTTTTTGTCTTATTTCTTGTTTGCTTCACAAGAAAAAATATTTTGCATCTTTAAAGTGGTAGGCATGTTGTGTAAATCAAATGATCCATTTTAATTCCAGGTTTTAAGAAAACAAAATAGGAAAAATGCCAAGGGGGTGAATACTTTCGCAAGGCACTGTACATCAAAAGTGATTTTTATACTCCCAAGTAATGATTTGAATGTACAATTGATATCAATTTGTTTGTGAATGTTATTAGAACATCACACATAGATGCAGCATTTTTTTGTGCATATTTGTTGTGTATTTTGTTGTAGAGAATTCCAGCTAATGTTAGCTAGTAACTTACTGTGTCTGGTGGGGTGGTGTTCGTATATTTTGTACAGTGCGTGACTGCAGAGTTGAATGGTGAGGTGTGCATTGCATGACGTGCAATTTTGTGCTGTTTTTATCAGGTACATTGTGAAAATATTATATTGTAATTGCTGTAATATTTTGGTAACTACATTACCCAACGAACAAGCACCAAAGCAGTGGGTGTGAGTGCAGGGTTGGATGGTGAGCCGTGCATTGCATGACGTGCAATTTTGTGTTGTTTTTATCAGAATAAATCTCCATGACTGGTGCTACAAGTGGGAGTTTGTGTCGATGATTGATTTTACACAATGCAAGAAGAGTACTGTTACACGGACACCTTAAGCTGTGTGTGTGTGTGTGTGTGTGTGTGGGTGTGTGTCTGTCGTGCTGCAGAAGTCACTGCAGCCCTTGTTCAACATGCACTCTACTCACTACTCAACAAAGTGGTGGTGAGGGGCTAGCGAGGATCTTTGTCTAGAACATTCCTCTCAGTGTTCAAACGAAACGCGACACTGATCTCTCAGCAGCGCGGGGCGACATTACCCGGGCTTTCTCCCCCATCTGTCCCCCATCCTCCCCTTCTCTTCCCGCCCCTCCGTAGCAGCAGACTGAAGACAGGACGTTCCATGCACTTCACCGGCTTTGATGATCACTGACTTCAGAGTACAAAAACTACCTAGAGGTAGCAGAATGGCTCTCTGCATTTAAATGGCACATTACCAGAGTGCTATTACTCCCTGTTTGAACATAACATGACTCCTTGCCTCATTTGTATCCCCGTGTTCCATGGCTAGGTCATCTTTGAAGTATAGGTGTAGTAAATGTTTGTCCCAAATGTCACCCTATTCCCTATATAGTGCACTCCATTTGATCAGAACCCTATGAGTAGTGCACATCAAAGGGAATCAGTTGCCATTTGGGATGCAACCTCAGACAAGCATGTTCAGATGTTTTTTTCATTGCCTAGTACTCTAAAGGCATCTCCAGCCTTGCTTTGTGTTGTTGTGGGACGTTTAATGAGTAAATGTACCAATCCTAATAGGGTCTTAAGTTCCTCTAATAACAGGATTTAATGAGCAGTATTAGGATGTTAAGGAACATTTAATGTTTTTTCTGCTTGACAATTTATTTTGATGTTTAGTGCCCACACTGGTTGAAGAGGATTATTTTTTAAATTAGGCTATTACTTGTTATTTCCATGTTTTCCCCTTGTATAGCATGTAGTGCCCAAAACTGCTGGCAAAATATTATGCGGTAAACAATTATAATATTGTGTAATCAATTACATCCAACCTGTTTGAGTAGAATACTTCCCTTTTTGTTTTCAGAGGAAGTGGAAGAGTTTTACTGGTCAGTTTGATCAGAATCTTCTGAGAGGGTTGGAGGAGGGGAGGATTTTTCACATAAGACAGAGTTTTACTTGGTGCTTATCAGTCTCTGGGGAGAGTCGAGGGTGGGCGAAGACATTTACCTCGTGTCTGTGGTCTCTGTATATCTGGACTGCTTCAGTAAGTCCTAATTAAACCAGGACCAGAGCACGAACTGAAGAGGGGAAGAAATGGAAATGAAAAAGATAAAAAGAGAGGGAGGAGAGGACAACACGGAAAGGACGTGTCAAAGAGACTAGGGACATAGACACTTTTGGAGATTGGAGACAGAGTGAGAGATAGACATGGCTGGGGAGTTGAGACCTCTTTCTGTGGTCAAGTGGTCAAGTGGAACTCAAAAGAAGACTAAATTATAAATCGTCTAAAGCACGTTGAATGATAAACACTGGAAACAAATAACTGAAATGGTCAGTGTTCACCAGGGGAAAGAGAAGATTACAAAATAAATGGTAATTAAATGTTAGTTAGGATTTTTCTTATTGAATTTAGTATCTTTTTTTTAGGGATTGTCTAAATGTAGCTGGGCATTCTGCATAATTAGGTCTTGTCGACTGTGAGCATGAATGAAATAAATCAAATCAAAAGAACAAAGCCAGTACCCCCAAACTTTCTCCTCTCCCAGTCTCTCTAGAATAATCTGGAATTGGACCTGAACCATGAAAATTCTCAATTGTTCCTTATTTGACACGTTCAGAAAAATTCAGTTTCATGCCCAATGAACACAACCCAGAAATGGAACCGAACCAGGCCATTTCTCCCATTTCAAACGGGGAACAAAGAATCTGTTCTGTTCAATCATTTACCTGTCTCCTCCTGCAATACTACAGATGGCACAGCATAGGATGATTGGCTTATGTGGAGGACACAACAGGAGCTGATTGGCTTATTGTCCTGCTGAGCTCAGTGATTACCACTGGAGACTGACTCTGATTCTGTATTACGTCTGAAGAACAGAACACACTCTCACCATTCTTTGGAACCAGATCATTCAATATGCACGTTGACAGATGGAAGAATGTGTTGTAATATACTGCTTCAGTCTGCTTTGGATCAAGTTGAAACATGACTGAAAACGGACTCTAAGAAAATGAACCACCTTGTTTCTTCTTCTCTGCTGCGGCATTTACAGCCTTAGCAGGAGGACCAACCGAAGGAGTCAACAGAGACTCTTTCATAGTCTCTCTTTTCCCCCTGGTCGTGATCAAATCCTAGCATTGTGTAACTAGTTACCCCCAGATAATTGAGGGACCAGGTCCTCTATAATTAACCTTACTGTAATTATTTTAATGAGTGTCTTATGAAGGGAAGCTATTGTGAGATGGTGTGGTACTGTCATTAAGGGGGAAGTAACAGCATTCTCTCAAGGCTCTCACACATCGTACCGAATGTGGATTTAGCGTTCATCTGCCGATCATTCAGTGTGTTGTATTTTAGGGAGCACCTGCTGTAGACGTCTGACTTCTGACATTTATTCACACAATTCTACATGTAAAATCAGTGCGCATTCGGTGCGTACTCTCGGCCTGCAAACTACATTATTAGCCCAGATTTTTTTGTGTGTTATTACATACAGCCGGGAAGAACTTTTGGATAGCAGAGCCGCGGTAACTCACCAGCATTACCAGCATTACGACCAGGAATATGACTTTCCGGAATTGGATCCTTTGTTGGTACCCTACAGGGCAATTGAACTGATTCCAGAGGCTGATCCAAAACTCCACCGGCAGAGAGGTATTTGGAGTGGACTTCTAGTCTATAACTCAGGAGGCACTCACAACACCCACCGCTTCCGAGTATATTACTCGCTAATGTTCAGTCTCTGGATAATAAAGTTCACAAGCTCAGGGCGAGGATTTCCTTCCGGAGAGACATCAGGACTGTGACATACTCTGTTTCATGGAAACATGGCTCTATCGGGATATTCTGTCTGAGTCCGTACAGCCAGTTGGGTTCTCAGTTCATCGCACTGACAGGAATAAATATCTCTCCGGGAAGAAGGGCGGGGTGTATGTTTCATGATTAACTACTCATGATGTGATTGGGATAACATACAGGAACTCAAGTCCTTATGTTTACACGACCTAGAATACCTCACAGTCAAATGCCGACTGTATTACCTCCCAAGAGAATTCTCTTTGGTTATAGTCACAGCCGTGTATATTCCCCCTCAAGCCAAAACCACGACAGCCCCCAAAGAACTTCACTGTAATTTATGCAAACTGGAAACCACATATCGTGAGGCCACGTTTATTGTACCTAGGGATTTTAACAAAGCAAATTTGAGGAAAGCACTTCCCGAAGTTCTATCAACACATTGACTGTAGTACTCATGCTGCTAAAACACTCAACCACTGTTACTCCAACTTCCGGGATGCCTATATAAGGCCCTCCCTCGCCCTCCCTTCGGAAAATCTGATCACAACTCCATTTTTCTCCTCCCTTCCTATAGGCAGAAACTCAAACAGGAAGTACCCGTGGAGTCGCAATTCAATGGCTAAGACACAAGATGTATGTGGCAGGGTCTACAGACATTCGCAGACTACAAAGGGAAAACCAGCAATGTCATGTACGCCGACGTCTTGCTTCCGGACAAGCTAAACACCTTCTTTGCCCGTTTTGAGGATAACACAGTGCCACCGACACGGCCCACTACTAAGAACTGTGGGCTCTCCTTCTCCGTGGCCACCGTGAGTAAGACATTTAAGCGTCTTAACCCTCGCAAGGCTGCTGGCCCAGACGGCATCCTTAGCCGTGTCCTCATAGGATGCGCAGACTAGCTAGCTGGAGAGTTTATGGACATATTCAATCTATCCCTATCCCAGTCAGCTGTCCCCACATGCTTCAAGATGTCCAATAATGTTCCTGTACCCCAAAAAATGAAGGAAAATGAACTAAATGACTATTGCCCCGTAGCACTCACTTCTGTCATCATGAAGTACTTTGAGATACTAGTCAAAGATCATATCACCTCTATCATACCCGACGCCCTAGACCCACTTCAATTAGCTTACTGCCTCAATAGATCCACAGACGATGCAAATGCCATCGCTCTGCACACTGCCCTATCCAATTTGGATGAGGAATACCTATGTAAAAATGCTGTTCATTGACTAAAGTTTAGCATTCAACTCCATAGTACCCTCCAAGCTCATCGCTAAGCTCGAGCCCTAGGTCTGAACCCCGCCCTGTGCAACTGGGTCCTCGACTTCCTGACCGGCCACGCCCAGAAGGTGAAGGTAGGAAATAACACCTCGACTTCGCTGATCCTCAACACAGGGGCCCCACAAGGGTGCTTGCTCAGCCCCCTCCTCCCTGTTCACCCATGACTGTGTGGTCACGCATGCCTCCAACTCAATCATGAAGTTTGCAGACGACACAACAGTAGTAGGCCGGAATACCAGCAATGACGAGACAGCCTACAGGGAGGAGGTTGGGGCCCTGGGAGTGGGGTGCCAGGAAAATAATCTCTCACCCACGTCAACAAAACAAAGGAGCTGATTGTGAACTTCAGGAAACAGCAGAGGGAGCCCCCCCCCCCCCCTATCCACATCGACGGGAACGCAGTGGAGAAGGTGGAAAGCTTTAAGTTCCTTGTCATACACATCACTGACAAATAGAAATGATCCACCCACACAGTCATTGTGGTGAAGAAGGCGCAACAGCACCTCTTCAACCTCAGGAGGCTGAAGAAATTTGGCTTGGCACCTAAAACCCTCACACACTTTTACAGATGCACAAATGAGAGCAGCCAGTCGGCCTGTATCACTGCCTGGTATGGCAACTGCACCGCCCTCAACCGCAGGGCACTCCAGAGGGTGGTGCAGTCTGCCCAATGCATCACTACCTACCTACTCTCCAGGACACCTACTGCACCTGATGTCACAGGAAGACCAAAAAGATCATCAAGGACAATAACCACCCGAGCCACTGCGTGTTCACCCCACTGTCATCCAGAAGGCGAGGCCAGTACAGGTGCATCAAAGCTGGGACCGAGAGACTGTAAAACAGCTTCTATCTCAAGGCCATCAGACTGTTAAATAGCCATCAGTAGCACATTAGAGGCTGCTGCTCTATATGCATAAACTTGAAATCACTGGCCACTTTAATAATGGAACACTGGTCACTTTAAAAAATAATGTTTACATGTCATTACTCATTTTGCATTACTCATCTTATATGTTTCTATTGTACTCTATTCTATTCTACTGTATCTTAGTCTATGCCGCTCTGACATTGTGAAATTGTTAGATATTACTTGTTAGATGTTACTACACTGTTGGAGCTAGAAACACAAGCATTTCGCTACACCTGTAGTAACATCTACTAAACACTTGTATGTGACTAATACAATTTGATTTGATTTAATTTGATTTGGTGTGTCTGAGCCCTCAGTAGTATAGTAGACCTTATTCTGACTACATAACAGGGAAGGTACATTTCCATTTTCAACTGACATAAAGATGTTTGATTGACACAGCCACATGGAGTAGGGAGAGGAGGCATGTTTAAGATAGAGCTGTTGTCATAGAAACTGCAATTAGAGTACTGGACATTTTGAGTATGAGTGAGTGCGCTCCATGCACCTGCTCATCACCGCAAATTAAACGTGTTTGCTCGTGTGTGTGTGTGTGGCAGGTAGCGCAGCTGTTAAGAGTGTTGGGCCAACCAAAAGGTCACTGGTTCGCAATCCGCGAGCTGACTAGGTGAAAAGTATGTCACTGTGCCAGTGAGCAAGATACTTAACCATAATTGCTCCTATAAGTCGCTCTGGATAAGAGCATCTGCTAAATGACTAAAATGTAAATGTGTGTGTGCTCCAAATGGTGACATTGTCTCTTCGCTTCTTTAGCATCATCCTCTTGCTGATGTGATGGAACTCCTAAGTAATTATGCTAAACAACAACAGAGTACATGCAAGCACGCACACACACCCAGTCATAAAACTGAACAATGACTGGGTCAATCATTAAGGCAGCCTGTTTAAGCCCCCTCTAGAAAAGGTGTTTAGATTTACATATATATATTTTAGCTTTGTGTCATGCCCTTTAATAACATCTAGTTGAGCTTTTAATACCTGCTGTTACCCACACAGTGCCTTGCCTTGGACTCAAGGGCACACATAGGTCCCAGTAGACTAGCCTGCCTATCGCTACGGTCATGCTGCTCTGCAGTATAAGCTACTCCCACTTATTTGTTTTATCAACACTACTTTGAGTCAGAGGAACTTGGAGCTGATCTTTTGGACACACACACACACACACACACACACACACACACACACACACACACACACACACACGCACACACACATGCACGCACGCGCGCACGCACACACACGCACACAGTTTTTGTTCTTCTATCCTTGTGGGGACCTAAATTTATTCAATTTTCAATTATTCTATTATCCATTCAAAATCCTATTTTCCCTCACCCTTAACCCTAACCTTAACCCGTAACCCTAACCCAAACCCTGAACTTAACTCCTTCCCTAACCCTAACCCTAAACCTAACCACTATCCCTTTACCCTAACTCTAACCCTAAACCAAACCACTAACCCCTTACCCTAACCCTAATTCTAACCCTAAACCAAACCACTAACCCCTTACCCTAATTCTAACCCTATACCAAACCACTAACCCCTTACCCTAAACCAAACCACTAACCCCTTACCCTAAACGTAATTCTAACCCTAAACCAAACCACTAACCCCTTACCCTAACCCTAATTCTAACCCTAAACCAAACCACTAACCCCTTACCCTAACCCTAATTCTAACCCTAAACCAAACCACTAACCCCTTACCCTAACCCTAATTCTAACCCTATACCAAACCACTAACCCCTTACCCTAAACCTAATTCTAACCCTAAACCAAACCACTAACCCCTTACCCTAACCCTAATTCTAACCCTATACCAAACCACTAACCCCTTACCCTAAACCTAATTCTAACCCTAAACCAAACCACTAACCCCTTACCCTAACCCTAATTCTAACCCTAACCCTAACCCTAAACCAAACCACTAACCCCTTACCCTAACCCTAATTCTAACCCTAACTCAAGTAATAGCCTTTGTCCTCATAGGGATGTGGGAAATGCCCTCACAAGGGAGAATTTTCCTTGTTTTAGTATCCTTGTGGGGACTTTTGTTTTTATTAGGTCCCACAAGGATAAAATAACCAACCCACGCACACACACACGCACACACACACACACACATACGATTATACATTTGTCAGATCATCTCTCTACTGGGGCTGTATTAGTTGTTTCTGATTAGTTTTGGCTGAGTGTCAAGGCCGTGTTATTATCTATATGGACAGCCAGCGCATGGGTTATGGTGACAATTTCCTAACTATATCCTGGATTAAGGAACAGTAGATAGAATGTCAATCGCTATGGGATCTCTGTGTTGCATCAGTGTTCTACAGAGTCAGCATACACTGGTCTGAGCTGTAAGGACATAGAATGAGGGGAGGATTAACTTTTCTCTTTCCTTCGTTCCCACCTCCTCCTTTCCTCCTTCCATGCCAAGTGCAGACTACCCCCCCCCCCCCCCCCCCCGTCACAGTAATTGATATATAGGTGCCGGGGCTATGGTACTAGGCGGAGATCATTTGCATATAATGTCCTGGTAACGGATGTAATAATGAATGCCCTGGGCCCTGTGAGGTTTACAAGGAGGAGGATGAGCGTCTATAAGACTGATGATCCTTTCAATAATGCACAATAAGCAATACTGTCCTGCCAGATCAAATGAGTCTGCCGTACAGCTGAAGGCTGGAGCTAACCGTGGTCAATTGAGGAGACTAGAGTATTCCTATCTAGCCTATTGTTCCTGTCCATGGCTCTACTCTGTATGTATGAGCCCAAGGCCCCAGTCACTCCTCTTTAGTCCCTGGTCTAACTACCTCATCACTCCAGTTCTTATACCCCAGCCTGACAAGCACAGCCTCTTACCTCCAGCTCTAGTCACAGGTCCGGCCCACATAGAGAGAATATGCTGCCTTTCGTCGGCCCTACTCCAATCCCTCCTTACTCCCAGCCCTCACCTTTAGTAACCTAACCTGTAATATAACAAGAACACCCTAGTCTCTCAACTCAATACCTGATAGGTCTCTTAGTCCAGGCCCTGTGGTCCAACCCAAGCCCCAGTCCCAGCCTGAAGTTTACACTAGAACCGCCATAGACCAACAGCCACTGACGTTTGATTTTATAAATAAAATCATTTCCTCACCAAAAAGCAATGTCCTGCTCCTTTCCTGACTTCCTGCTCCTTTCCTGACTTCCTGACTTTTCCTAAATGTTTTGTATTTTACACTGCTCATTTGTCCGAATTTTGAAATCACAAAAACAGTATTTAGAGCCTATTTACCTGTTTTTTCACTCCTATTCCCAATTTAACCCACCAAGACAAGGTGCTGTAGGACATTGTTACCCAGCCAGGTGCTAATGCATCTCTCTCTCCTCACTGAATGAATGACAAATGGATGAATGGGCGATAATTGTGCACATTACTTCACACTTGAATTGAAATTAGGCCCAACTGAATGATAAGATCTGGTAAAGAGGTTGATTTAATTTAGATAGACAATAGTGTATTGATGAGATTGTCTCATGCCTATTTATCAGCTTTGGTGCTCATGTTTATAGCAAATAATTTGACCGTGTGCCTTGCAGGTTGATACCATTTTCTGTTACGTTTTACTTTGTTAAAATAAGATGTTCAGGGACTGTTTTATTTACTACTGTATAGCTGTATTACTAATCAAATTTATTGTAAGGGAAACGAAAACATGCTAAGTCTTGCAGTAGGCCTTTAGAATAATACCGAACATATCCTTGACTCTATACAAACGATGCAAGTCAGCCTGCGCCGGCCCATCGAGACTACACCTAAACTATACCAAAATGAATTTCACACATAATAAGACTTAGCCTATTGTGTCCCACTTGTTGTTGATTCTTCACAAAAAAATACAGTTTTATATCTTTATGTTTGAAGCCTGAAATGTGGCAAAAGGTCGCAAAGTTCAAGGGGGCCGAATACTTTCGCAAGGCACTGTATATCTATATTAACTCAGAAAAAAAAGAAACATCCTCTGACTGTCAACTGCGTTTATTTTCAGCAAACTTAACATGTGTAAATATTTGTATGAACATAACAAGATTCAACAACTGAGACATAAACTGAACAAGTTCCACAGACATGTGACTAACAGAAATGGAATAATGTGTCTCTGAACAAAGGGGGGGTCAAAATCAAAAGTAGCAGTCAGTATCTGGAGTGGCCACCAGTTGCATTAAGTACTGCAGTGCATCTCGTCCTCATGCACTGCACCAGATTTGCCAGTTCTTGCTGTGAGATGTTACCCCACTCTTCCACCAAGGCACCTGCAAGTTCCTGGACATTTCTGAGGGGAGTGGCCCTAGCCCTCACCCTCTGATCCAACAGGTCCCAGATGTGCTCAATCGGATTGAGAGCCGTGCTCTTTGCTGGCCATGGCAGAACACTGACATTCCTGTCTTGCAGGAAATCACGCACAGTACGATCAGTAGCGCTGGTGGCATTGTCATGCTGGAGGGTCATGTCAGGATGAGCCTGCAGGAAAGGTACCACATGAGGGAGGAAGATGTCTTCCCTGTAACGCACAGCGTTGAGATTGCCAGCAATGACAATGTCAGTCTGATGATGCTGTGACACACCGCCCCAGACCATGACGGATCCTCCACCTCCAAATCGATCCCGCTCCAGAGTACAGGCCTCGGTGACACGCTCGTTCCTTCGACCATAAACGTGAATCCAACCATGACCCCTGGTGAGACAAAATCGCGACTCGTCAGTGAAGAGCACTTTTTGCCAGTCCTGTCTGGTCCAGCGATGGTGGGTTTGTGCCCATAGGCGACGTTGTTGCCGGTGATGTCTGGTGAGAACCTGCCTTACAACAGGCCTACAAGCACTCAGTCCAGCCTCTTGCAGACAGTCTGAGCACTGATGGAGGGATTGTGCGTTCCTGGTGTAACTCAGGCAGTTGTTGTTGCCATCCTGTATCTGTCACACAGGTGTGATGTTCGGATGTACCAATCCTGTGCAGGTGTTGTTACACGTGGTCTGCCACTGTGAGGACGATCAGCTGTCTGTCCTGTCTCCCTGTAGCGCTGTCTTAGGCGTCTCACAGTATGGACATTGTCATTTATTGCCCTGGCCACATCTGCAGTCCACATGCCTCCTTGCAGCATGCCTAAGGCACATTCACACAGACGAGCAGGGACCCTGGGCATCTTTCTTTTGGTGTTTTTCAGAGTCAGTAGAAAGGCCTCTTTAGTGTCCTAAGTTTTCATAACTGTGACCTTAATTGCCTACCGTTTGTAAGCTGCAGCAGATGCATGTTCATTAATTGTTTATGGCTCATTGAACAAGTATGGGAAACAGTGTTTAAACCCTTTACAATGAAGATCTGTGAAGTTATTTGGATTTTTACAAATTATCTTTGAAAGACAGGGTCCTGAAAAAGGGATGTTTCTTTTTTTGCTGAATTTACTGTCAGAAAGAGCATATTCTTGTGAGGACAGATGCTGGGAGATGAGAAGCAAGTACAGGGAGTGAAGATTTAATGGATAAATGGACTTGAAACAAAACAAGGACAACATTTGGACAAGGGGAACACAATGACATTAATGCAGACATGGGGAAGAAACTGAGGAAGTGACAGATATAGGGGAGACAATCAATAAGTTAATAGAGTCCAGGTGAGTCCAATGAAGCTCTGATGCGCGTAACAGGTGTGCGTAATGATGGTCCGCCTGGTGCCCTTGAGCTCCAGAGACGGGGAGCAGGAGCAGGCATTGAGACCGAAGGGAGCAAGGGCCTTAAAATTAAAGATCCATGTAGCCTCTCATTTTAACAATCAATTGTCGAGGTCACCCTCTGTCACTTGGGGAGGGTGACATGTTCGATGCCGATATAACGTAGGGACGAAATCTAAAGGTTTGTTTCCAAAAAAGTGGCCGCAACTGGGTAAGTTTAGTTTTTGTACCTATCGGTGCTACGATGCTCCGAGATTCAGACTTTTAATTTGCGCTTTGTTTTACCCACATATTTTTTACGACAAGGACAAGTTAAAAGATAAATAACTGCCTTAGTGGAGCACATGATAACACCTTTAATTGGGATCTGTTTCCCTGTTTGGGGGTGTTTGAAGGATCTTCATTTATAAGTGGCATTGCATTGAGCACATCCATTACACTTGTAGTTTCCATCCAGTAGGGGCGCAAATACACATTGTGCAGGGATATCTTGGGGTGGTAAATCAGAGTTTATCAATTGATCTCTGAGATTTCTGCCCCGCGAGAATACGATCAAGGAAGGGTCCGAAAACAGCGTGGAAGCCTGACAAACCGGCTGAGGCATGTAAAGCCTGACGAGCCGGCTGAGGAGACTGATTCTGACGAGCCGGCTGAGGCATGACGTGGGATGGGAGACTGATGAGCCAGCTGAGGCATGACGTGGGATGGGAGCCTGACGAGCCGGCTGAGGCGTGACATGGGATGGGAGACTGACGAGCCGGCTGAGGCATGACGTGGGATGGGAGCCTGACGAGCCGGCTGAAGCTTGACATGGGATGGGAGACTGACGAGCCGGCTGAGGCATGACGTGAGATGGGAGCCTGACGAGCCGGCTGAGGCATGACGTGGGATGGGAGCCTGCCGAGTCAACCGAGGCAAGAAAACCTACCGAGCCAGCTAAGGCATATTTTACATAGATATATTTCCACAAATATTTCTTCATGCAATTCATGCTTTCCTATTATTTCTGCACAATTTATCAAGCGTTGGTGCTTGTTTGCACACCTTGCAGATTGATATATATCTGATGCGTATGCTAAATGGGACGCCCGCCAACTTTCTCAACATTCTTGAGCGGGTATGAATAGACTGAAATGCAAGGGCAGTTCTAGTTCTAGAGGTTAATGCTGAGTCCTGTTACTGCCCACTGTGTTATACCTGCTCTCTGTAATATCGTATTTCAGTCCCACATTGAACCTTTAGATGTCTCATTATTATATTATTCACTTAGTGTCTTTCTACTGGTGCAGAGTTACTAAGCAACAGACTTTTCTTGGAAAATCTAACTTAAAATCTCTTGATATGAAGAGATCTTGGACTTGTTAAAGTTGTTAAACGCTGACGGCTTGGTCGTAACTGAAGCCTGGGGAGACGGGAGATTAATATAGAACACCCTAATAGTCTTTGAATGTTTTATTTTTTTAATCCGTGTTTAAGATTCTTAATGCATTTGTATGCATGTCACAATACCTCTGAAGGAATTAATCGTGTTCTTCAATTACAGAAATATTCCAAGTCAACAGACAGGTTTATAGATCAGAGCTTCCATTGAAGCAGCTCTGATTTGAAACCATTTAATTTGGGAGTGAAAGAGTGGGCCATATACCCTTTATGATTCTCCACAGCTAGACGTAATAATATAATTGCTTTTTTCAATTCCAAGTCAATAAAGACTTTTCAGTTGAGCTGAGTTGATATATTTCTCTGTAGCTTAAATGCAGTCACGCACGCACGCACAAACGCGCACGCACACAGACACACACACGCTATAACAACAGAATAGCACCCTGGTTTTAACAAGGTAATTGTCTAAAATGATGACACTAACTGAACATATACCCGTTGATTGAAAAGGACAGGTTACTTTGTGCCCACTTGTTTTACAGAGAACATTGAGTTAACATAAAAAAGTTTGAAACAAGTTTAAGATGAATTAAAGATATTGTAGAGGCATTTGACCATCTTCTATGTTGGTTTGAAAAGACAGTTAAAGCATGGTCATCTATGAATATATGCATCTATTATAATACAGTGCATTCAGACCCCCTTGACTTTTTCCACGTTTTTTCTTTACATTACAGCCTTATTCTAAAATGGATAAAATAACCCCCCCCCTCATCAATCTACACATAATACCCCATAATGACAAAGCAAAACAGGTTTTTAGTCAATTTTTGCAAATGTATAAAAAATAAACAACTTAAATATGACATTTACATAAGTATTCAGACCCTTTACTCCGTACTTTGTTGAAGCACTTTTGGCAGCGATTTACAGCCTCGAGTCTTCTTGGGTATGACGCTACAAGCTTGGCACACCTGTATTTGGGGAGCTTCTCCCATTCTTCTCTGCAGATCCTCTCAAGCTCTGTTAAGTTGGATGGGGAGCATCGCTGCACAGCTATTTTCAGGTCTCTCCAGAGATGTTCGATCGGGTTCAAGTCCGGGCCCTGGCTCGGCAACTTAAGGACATTCAGAGACTTGTCCCGAAGCCACTGTCATGCGGGCTGTCATGTGTCTTTTACTGAGGAGTGGCTTCCGTCTGGCTACTCTACCATAAAGGACTGATTGATGGAGTGTTTTTCACATCTCCACAATGGAACTCTGGAGCTCTGTCAGATTGACCACCTCCCTGACCAAGACCCTTCTCCCTCGATTGCTCAGTTTTTCCCGACAGCCAGCTCTAGGAAGAGTATCGGTGGTTCCAAACTTCTTCCATTTAAGAATGATAGAGGCTACTGTGTTCTTGGGGAACTTCAATGCTGCATCATTTTTTTTGCTACCCTTCCCAAAAATCTTTGCCTCGGCACAATCCTGTCTCGGACAATCCTGTCTCGGACAATTCCTTCCACCTCATGGCTTGGTTTTTGCTCTGAAATGCACTGTCAACTGTGGGACCTTATATAGACAGGTGTGTCCCTTTCCAAATCATGTCCAAACAATTGAATTGACCACATGTGGACTCCAATGAAGTTGTAGAAACCTCTCAAGGATGATCAATGGGAACAGGATGCACCTGAGTGCAATTTAAGTCTCATAGCAAAGGGTCTGAATACTTATGTAAATAAGGTATTTCCGTTTTTTATATATATTTGCAAACATTTCTAAAAACCTATTTTCACTTTGTCATTATGGGGTATTGTGTGTAGATTGATTAGGAAAAAATGTAATATAATCCATTTTAAAATGAGGCTGTAACGTAACAAAATGTGGAAAAATTTGAGGGGTCTGAATACTTTCTGAATGCACTGTATACAGTTTAGGTCTAGGATTTTCCAGGAACCTCATGATACGATATTATCACGATACTTAGGTCTTGATATGAAATGCAACTTCTGTATGTATTGCGATGCGATACTGTGATTTTATTGCGATTTGATGTTCCACACATATTACTCATCATATGTCTGCTGCAGATGAACAAGAGAGAGCCATGAGAAAACTAGTTTTGATCAGTCATGGATATTGAAGTGCTGAAAACAAATTGCCTCACTATTTAAAAAGAAGATGGAGAACAAGACGTTTTGGTGCAGAAACAGACGACTGTCACTAAAATATTATTGCGACAGTCAAAAACAACCTGGCGATATGTTGTCAAAAATCATATCCCGATATGTAATCGCATCTGTCCCCCCCCCCATCACTAATACAGCATATACAGAGTATATTCACATGCTTGTGAAAAACAGGAAGCACATCCAAACTTAGTGTAACAATACTAAACTACTGAACATTCTTATCCATCTGGCCACGATGATGGTTAGGTAAACAAACATTCACTTAGGAAATAGTTTTCCATTCCAAATATTGTTCTGCTTTCAGTTCATATCTAAAGTGCTGACAGAGAAGAGCCAGAGGTTAAAAAAAAGTCAGCACATTCTGTTCCTGAACACATTTTATAGGTCGGGACAGATCATATTCATGTTGCTTTTCTGAAAAGTTAGTATGACAGTCTTTTAACGTCCTTATATTTTAAACCACACTCCTTCGACTTCATGACACAGTCAGGATTTGTTTAGAATGCATTAGTATTTTTCCTCTCTCTTCTCCTGCTTTGAGGCTGTGTGTGTGTGTGTGTGTGTGTGTGTGTGTGTGTCTGCCCAACGGTTGTTGTTGTCTGCTGTGTGGTGGCTGTCATTCCCCCCAGGAGCAGATAAAGAGCAGACGTATGAATGCTGGGATGACACCGTGTGTGTGTGACATGGAGGGTTGACACAGGGAGGGTTATCGGCCGCCGAGCAGGCAGCCTCCAGTTCAACACTCCTCACTGTTGGGTTCACCTGTACCTATAATTGTCTTCTTCTGACTCTGATGCCCTGACGCCCACTGACTGACGAAGAGCTGTCAAAAGCTCTGCTTTAGGTTCTCTCTCTCTCTCTCTCTCTCTCTCTACCTCTCTCTCTCTCTCTCTCTCTCTACCTCTTTCTCTACCTCTCTCTCTCTACCTCTCTCCCTCTCTCTCTTTGTGTCCCTCTCTCTCTTTCTTTTTCTCTCTATCTCTGCCCCTCCTTTTCTTCTCTCTCTCTCTCTCTCTCTCTCTCTCTCTCTCTCACTCTCTTTCATTCTCATCCACTGCAGAAATTGGATGTTAGCTGGATTAACTGAATGAAATGTTATTGTTAAAGCTGGTTGATGTTTGAAGACCTGACAAATACTGTAGATACGAGGGGGGAGGAGGGATGGGGGGGATCAACAGAGTTAAGGAGGGATGGACGGTGGGGAAACATGATGTCAAAGGAACAACCTTTGTGTTGAAGACTCAGATGAGAACAAGGAAATGCAGAGTCTATCTGTCTGTCTTTTCTCCGAGAAAGTTATGTTTTTCTCTCTGCTGAAAACTTTTTCTGAAATATTTACTCTATAGAGAAATAGTCTACTTTGCTAAGAGGAAGCAGTACATACATACATATAACTAAAATATTAGGATTGTATTGCGTTTCCTCCTCTGTTTTGATGTTCCAATTATAATTAATTTTACTGTAAAGCCAGAAATATCAAGTCAGCATTTTTCAGCAATAACTTTCCATGAAACTTTTTCAAGCCTTGATTGGCTCTGTGACTGCAACCATATATTTGTCTCTTTTCCTCCGTCTCATGCTTACAGTTGACTATTTTCCTCCGTCTCATGCTTACAGTTGACTGTTTTCCTCTGTCTCATGCTTACAGTTGACTATTTTTCTCTGATGATACCATATACTATAACCAGCCTACTATATATCACACAGCACACTAAACCGACAGTGACTGTTCCTAACGTGCCTCTGACCACTCTAGTCTTCCATCCTGGGATGTGAAATGCGGTTGGATAGTGGAGGGGTCAACCATCGGAGGTTCTCCCCCTCAGTCCCCTGGCACAGCTGGATGTGGAGATGAACTGGCAGAGCGTCCTAAACATGGGGCCTCCTGGAGCTGGCCCTCAGAGAGGGAACAGAACACATTCTACCTACAGTAGGGCTCAGGGAAAGAAAATACACCAGCCGGGGCCAGCCTAATCCCCATTCCAGGATGTTCCGAGCCGGCCTTGTATCTCGACTGTGGTCCTCTACTTCCACCATGGGCTGCTTCTCCCACAAAGGGGAATGCATGACTTTAATTGGACCGCCTACTGCATGTTGCAGGATCCAGGCCAGAGAGCTTGGGCTTATAGACTATCTCTGTGGTTCTGCACTTTATTACATTTTTTGCATGAGCGAAGAGTGAGACAATGCAGAACACTGATCGTGACCCTGATAACTACCTTTAGCGTTTGTTGTTAATGAACATGCTCTCTGGCCCCCTCTCTGGTCACACAATAGATAAGGAAAGTAATGATAAAAAGCAATACAAAATGACTTGATCAATCCAACTGTTGCATCGTACATTGGTCTCTCTGCTCTTCTCTCAACCCCCCCATATAACACGAACAGACACATTTTGAGAGGAGCACCGGCAGATTGAACCAGTTCTCGGTCGGAAACTCGCTATGGGGGCTTTATCTATTTTCTTCTAGACAACGAGACTGTAAATCTCATCCAGCTAAAACCCTGATTGGACCGTCACACTACATCAACAGCACTGAATAAGGAAGTCCACAAATCTCTGAACTCCTCTGACAGAGTTCACCAAACCAATTAACGCTTCTCAACAAATATAGCTGTAGGAGTGAAAGGGTGTCGAGCATCTCAACGTTACAATTCAATTGGCCATGGATGGAACAATCTGTCTGATTGCAGAAGAGCTGGTGGAGGAAGGTTTTTTTCGGAAGTTTCTCATTTGCCGTCTCGGTTACAGAGTCGGTGGGTTTGAATTGAAACCTCCGACAGTCAGGCGGGGAGTAGAAAGTGAACTAACTAGCTGTCTTGCCTTTCGTTGTGATGGGAGCAGGAGATAAGCAGGATTTAATTCCCAAACAGGCTAGGGGTAATTAATTGGATGAACGAGGGGAGGGGAGACGGAGGTTGGTGTAATCCTGTTTTCCATGGCCCTTAACCCCAATGCACCATGGGAGAAGCCGACCCAGACACTTCAAAGAACACAGCCGTCAAGAACTTTACATGGAGAAAGAGGAAATGTGAACCATCTTTACCCAGCTGTCCTCGTCTCTCTCTCTCTCTCTCTCTCTCTCTCTCTCTCTCGCTCTCTCTCTCTCTCTCTCTCTCTCTCTCTGTCTCGCTCTCTCTCTCTCTCTCTACCTCTCTCTCTCCCTCTCTCTCTGTCTCTCTCTCTCTCTCTCTCTCTCTCTCTCTCTACCTCTCTCTCTCTCTCTCTCTGTCTCTCTCTCTCTCGCTCTCTCGCTCTCTCGCTGTCACTCTCTCTCTCCATATATATATATATATATATATATATATATATATATATATATATATATATATATATATATATCTCCCCCTTGTTCACTAACTAGGACATATAAATAGAGAAAATTAGAAAGATAACACAATCTTCCTTTAATTAAAAGTATGTGAAGTTTTCCTCTGGAAGCTGTAGATCTAATTTAGACACAATGTTTTCAGCGGTACTTTGCTCTCTGAGTGGTACTTGAGACGACCGCATTAGACATAATATTCTGATCATAATATTCTGAACATGGAGCTAAATGGCTTAAGATGTAAAGTCACCCACATCCCCTTTATATTCAAATGAAATATATACATTGCTTTGTCTGCTCTGAAGGGAGATCACGATGATATCTTTGCATGCTGCTGTAACCCAGGAATAATCTAGTTGAAATGAATTGAATAAAGTGAATGCTGGAACCCCCTTGTAGAAACCGTATGATGAGAGGGCCAAGATACCTATAGATACCTGTAGGTATGAGTGAAAGATGTGCTATAAGTTCTTGCGAGAACTCATTTTGCAGAGAGTAGCTATTTTGAATCGTTTTCTTGATGGTGATCATGGTATGTGGCTGTTTGGCCTACATTAGTTGTGGCCACTGGTTTCCAAGATCATCTGCTAAATTACTTAAGTGGTGTGTGTGCGCAGCGTGCGCGCGCGTGTGTGTGCGTGTTTGAGAGAGATGATGTATGTATACACTTGTACGATACATCAGTTCATGCCTTCCGGTGCTACAATTGCCTTTGTACCCATGTGTTTGTGAGTACAGAATTTGAAGTCCAACATACAGTATGTTTCTTTCATCTGCAACATATGTACAGTATTTTCTGTGTGTTTCTTTGTACATTGAGGGGTCCTAGCGTGTCATTCATAGCATGGTGTTTGAAGCTAAGCATGTTAGATGTGAAGGCCTGCAGGGAGAATGAGAAATCCTATTTTCTGTGGATTGTCAGTAATGGGGACTGAAACCATAGGCTAATTCTCTGCCTGTCCTGGTAATCTCCCTAGACCAGTCTATTACACTGTGTGTGTGTGTGTGTGTGTGTGTGTGTGTGTGTGTGTGTGTGTGTGTGTGTGTGTGTGTGTGTGTGTGTGTGTGTGTGTGTGTGTGTGTGAGTCGGGGGAGGCAAGGAGAGCAAGCGATAGATTAATAGAAATGGACATAGTTTGAGAAATAGAGAGAGTTTGAGAAAGAGAGAAGGTTTGAGAAAGAGAGAGAGATTGAGAGTCGAAAAAGGAGAGTTGGGGAATAATTTAGCTAGTGAGTGAGGTGCATCACAGTGAAAACATAATCCAGAATTTTCATTTCACCCCTACTTTCTCTCCCACGTTTTAAGAAAGATTGAAACAAACACACGTTGATTTTGTCCCCGACACCATGGCAGTTGTTGAGTTTGAGTTTGAGTTTATTTTTATTTTTACAGGGACAGTGCACATTAATCAACATTTCAGTAAAAGTGCCGGTTTTAGCCAACCGGCTAATTTTCAACCGCAGTCCCTGGGCAGGTTATTAAAAACAATTACAATATAGACAATAGCAACATAGGACAAGCAAGACACAGCATACAGACAGAGCAACATAGGACAAGCAAGACGTAGCATACAGACAGAGCAGCATAAAACAAAAAGCAGCAAGACAAAATTCATAAAAGCAACAAAGTGTTTCCACACCTCACAAGCTACAGACAACAGACAACATGGAGTTTTCCATCCTTCGTCCTCTGTGGTGGGGCTGTTATGGTTTGTGTGTGTTAGGTGTTTCATCTCTCAGGGCGAGGCCAGCGGGATTAATGGGAAATATAAGACCAGCGCACAGGGCTCCCATGGTGAACACACACGTACACACACGTACACACACGTACACACACACACACACACACACACACACACACACACACACACACACACACACACACACACACACACACA
This sequence comes from Oncorhynchus kisutch, assembly GCF_002021735.2. NCBI lineage: Eukaryota > Metazoa > Chordata > Actinopteri > Salmoniformes > Salmonidae > Oncorhynchus > Oncorhynchus kisutch. Next base: position 25,693,665 of record NC_034190.2, read on the forward strand.
CACACACACACACACACACACTGTAACAGTTTTCTAGGTGTGAAGGAGAGTCGGACCAAAATGCGGCGTGTAGATTACGATTCATGTTTAATGAAAAGCACACTAAATACAAACACTACAAAACAATAAACGTAATGAACGTAACGAAAACCGAAACAGCCTATACTTGTGTAAACTAACACAGAACAAGGACATCAGAACACTAAGGACAATCACCAATACCAACACACCACATACAAAAACCCATGCCACACCCTGGCCTGACCAAATAAATGAAGATAAACACAATATATTTCGACCAGGGCGTGACACACACACACACACACACACACACCGCACAACGCTTCCACGGAGTTCTTCGTCATTATTCAGAATGCTCTTTGTGAGCCAAGCCACCAAATAAAACATACGCATGAGCACCGAACTGAGTGAGAAGTCATATCTCAAAGCTAAAGGAATAAAACAGATTGTTCCTGGGTTGTGCCTCATACAGCATGATGTATTGATGCCTAGTTAAACTGTATTTGTCCTAGCTCCATTTTGTACTGATGCCTTGCCTCATGTATTGTATTGTAAGGAACCACTCAGGTCCTGATCTCTTCACAAACCAGGCCACACATACTGGAGCCACCCGAATGTCCTTCCTACACAGGTTATTGAAGGAGATGACGAAGGCTATTGCAGCTGAAACATTAATGTTGGTGCAGGAATAAAGCCTGGGAGCAGGAATAAAGCCTGGGAGCAGGAATAAAGCCTGGGAGCAGGAATAAAGCCTGGGAGCAGGAATAAAGCCTGGGAGCAGGAATAAAGCCTGGGAGCAGGATGTCTGCGTTCCTTTCTTTATGTCCTTTTCATGTTCAAGTTTATTTGACATATACTGTATTAGTAACTCATTGGAAGTCATCACCACAGAGCGTGTAACAACTTAGGATCACTTTAGCATATAGAAGCTTGAGAGAGAGATAGAGAGAGAAGACAGACAGGGAGAAAAACTCCGTCAGACAATACAGATATTCTTCTGTGTAGAGGGTTTCAGTTCCACTGCCTGGGGCTAGTTGTAGGATGAGTCTTCAGTGTTCACTGAGTACTGTGACAGCTCTGCTCAATGAGCTTTGATCCAACTCTCAAGACCCTCAGAGCAGATCCTTGGAACAGGGCACTTACAGGATACTGACAATCCAACCCAGAGAGTAGACTCTGGTGGTTGAAGTCAGGAGTTACCTTCTGAACTCTCTGAAGCACTTCGCCCTTATGGAATGAGATACCTATTTTTTTAGAGGACTACCCCAATGCGTATGCTGTGTGCGTACTTGTGTTCCCCACTTATTCTGTTCTTAGGTAGCTTTTATGCTGGTAGCCTTGGTTGAGTCCCAGTACTCTGAAGTAGCTCCAGACCCTGGCTGTAATAATGGGTCTGTTGAATAAATGGTTGAATACTCAGTGAATGTCAGAAACTTGGCACTAGGCTTGGGTGGTATTCAAATGTTCATTCCTTAATACTGACCTTGTGCCATCCTCTAATATTCGGTAATAACAGCACTAAACACAAGGGGTGCTATTTTCAAACTCCACTGACTCTCTGTAGTCCAAAGGTTAGCAATGCTAACAAGTACACGTATAATCCCATAGAGAATGCAAAGTAAAGTTATACAAGTACTCAAAAATGCTACTCATAGTTTGCTGCACGCACAAAACAAATTTTCGACGGCTGTTACCAAGCCAAGCAGGATTTTCGAAGAAGCTAACATAGCTAGATAGCTAGATAGCTGCTACGTTAGCAAACAAAATGCACAACTGCAGAGCATTTTGCACATTTTACTCAGTTAACTGAATAGTTCTAAGATATCTAGTCGGCTGTAAGGAGATCACCCGGTGTGTGCTGCACAACAGTGAATGACTAGCAAGGCACCGGCCTCTTATATTTGTGTGCTTGTTAACAAACATCACGCGACTGGGGACAACCGTGTGAAGGTGAAATGAAGACGTAAATCTTCTTTAACTCCTATCCTAACGTATTCATTGGTGTAAGTAATACTTAAATCATTTTTGGGGGGTATCTGTACTTTACTTTACTTTACTATTTATATTTTTGAGAACTTTTATTTTTACTTCACTACATTCATAAAGAAATGATTGTACCTTTTACTCCAGATGTTTTCCCTGACAACAAAAAGTGCTCTTTACATTTTGATTGCTTGGCAGGACAGGAAAATGGTCAAATTCACACACTTAACAAGAGAACACTTGGTCATCCCTACTGCCTCTGGGCTATCGGACTCACTAAACACAAATGTGTCTTTTGTAAATAATATCCAAGTGTTGGAGTGTGCCCTCGGCTATCCAAACATTTTCAAAACAAGAAAAATGGTGCTGTCTGCTTTGCTTAACATAAGGATTTTAAAAAATTATTCTAGTATGACAATTGGGTACTTTTTCCATCACTGAACGTATTGCACAAGTTGACTGCAGGTATTTACTGAAAAAGTACCTACAGATATCCAAACGTATATATATTTTTTGAAGAAATAGTTATAACTGGCTAGATATCCCCTGGCTATTTCCAAATACACCGGTATACGGTATATGCCGCCCAAGCCTACATGGCACCAAGGATTAGATGACAAACAGATACGTCAACACGAAAGAGAGCGAGCAGAGAAAAGAAGAGGGGTGCGGTGAAAGGAAAAGGAAGATGAGGTAGAAGTTGAATGGAGTACATCAAAGATGAGAAGCGGGGAGGAGAGGAGGAGTGAGATGAGGTAGAAGTTGAATGGAGTACATCAAAGATGAGAAGCGGGGAGGAGAGGAGGAGTGAGATGAGGTAGAAGTTGAATGGAGTACATCAGAGATGAGAAGCGGGGAGGAGAGGAGGAGTGAGATGAGGTAGAAGTTGAATGGAGTACATCAGAGATGAGAAGCGGGGAGGAGAGGAGGAGTGAGATGAGGTAGAAGTTGAATGGAGTACATCAGAGATGAGAAGCGGGGAGGAGAGGAGGAGTGAGATGAGGTAGAAGTTGAATGGAGTACATCAGAGATGAGAAGCGGGGAGGAGAGGAGGAGTGAGATGAGGTAGAAGTTGAATTGAGTTTATCAGAGATGAGAAGCGGGGAGGAGAGGAGGAGTGAGATGAGGTAGAAGTTGAATGGAGTACATCAGAGATGAGAAGCGGGGAGGAGAGGAGGAGTGAGATGAGAGCATGCCATGTGGCAGTTATTATGGAGATGAGCGGAGTCAGAGACTCCTAAACACTTTGAACGTTTCCTCATTCATCAGGCGGGTGTTTTGCGGGTGTTTTGCGGGTGTTTTGCGGGTGTTTTGCGGGTGTTTTGCGGGTGTTTTGGAGGATGCGCCGAAGTAGAGAGTAGCTGTGTAGTAGCCCAGTCAGGACGACGTTTGCCTTGCAGGACCAACTCTCTGATTGATCACCTCTCTACGGGCCTTGGATCTCCAGTCCCGCTGTTAACAGGTCCATGCGGAAAAAGAGAGAAAGACTTTCAAAAACATTGACAACCCCAGTGATGAGAATCCTTTCTGTAAATCTCTCTCTCTATCTCTCTCTCTCTCTCTCTATCATAGCTCTCTCCCCCCCTCCCCCTCTGTCTATCTCCTTTCCAGCTCTGTCTACTGTCTACTTTTTCTCACCCACCCCCCCTCTCTCTCTCTCTCTCTCCCTGTGTCCTGCTAGCTGCTGACTCTGACTCCCTGTTTCCTGTTAGCTGCTGACTCCCTGTGTCCTGCTAGCTGCTGACTATGACTCCCTGTGTCCTGCTAGCTGCTGACTCCCTGTGTCTTGCTAGCTGCTGACTCTGACTCCCTGTGTCCTGCTAGCTGCGGACTCTGACTCCCTGTTTCCTGCTAGCTGCTGACTCTGACTCCCTGTTTCCTGCTAGCTGCTGACTCCCTGTGTCTTGCTGGCTGCTGACTCTGACTCCCTGTGTCCTGCTGGCTGCTGACTCTGATTCCCTGTGTCTTGTTAGCTGCTGACTCTGACTCTCTGTTTCCTGCTAGCTGCTGACTCACCTGTGTTCTGCTAGCTGCTGACTCTGACTCCCTGTGTCCTGCTAGCTGCTGACTCCCTGTATCCTGCTAGCTGCTGACTCCCCGTGTCCTGCTAGCTGCTGACTCGGACTCCCGTGTCCTGCTAGCTGCTGACTCTGACTCCCTGTATCCCGCTAGCTGCTGACTCTGACTCCCTGTGTCCTGCTAGCTGCTGACTCTGACTCCCTGTATCCTGCTAGCTGCTGATTCTGAATCCCTGTGTCCTGCTAGCTGCTGACTCTGACTCCCCGTGTCCTGCTAGCTGCTGACTCTGACTCCCCGTGTCCTGCTAGTTGCTGACTCTGACTCTCCGTGTCCGGCTAGCTGCTGATTCTGAATCCCTGTGTCCTGCTAGCTGCTGACTCTGACTCCCTGTATCCTGCTAGCTGCTGACTCTGACTCCCTGTGGGGAGCTGAACTGTAATGATGACCTTGCCTGAGTTGGTGTTCTATTAGAATGCTGTAATCCCCAGGAGAGTGTCACTGACGGGTGTTGAATCAAACAGCTCAGCTATTACACAGCATTACATTATTTTTATACCACAACTATTACACACTTACATTATTTATATACCACTAAATCCTTTGGTGCACAACAGAGGGTTGTGCAGTACAGGACGCACAGCACGCAACTACACACACATACACACACACACACACACACACACACACACACACACACACACACACACACACACACACACACACACACACACACACACACACACACACACACACACACACACACACACACACACTCTCTGACAGGTGGAAGGACAGTAATGTTCCATGTCCTATTCCCTCGTGCCATGCTCTCTACCTCTGCCTCTCTCTTTCTCTTTCACTCCTCTCAAAGAGTCTGTAAGTTCTCTATTCTGATCCCTTCTCTCCTCTCAAAGTGTGTCCCTCTCTGCCAGGGATTCATTGGATTCTTTGACCCAATACCAGATTGTGACCCCGTAACCACACTGCTTGGGTTGTAAGGGGGCTGGTGGGAGGAGGAGGCTGGGCCTAGCTGTGCTTCAGGGAAAGTGTGTGTCGCCACCCCCTCCAGCGTCTCCACAGACCAGCAACAGCAGGCAAACAAGTTCCCCCCTAACCCCCCCTTCGATCCACACACTGCCCTGTCCAGGCTGTTATTATAGGTCACAGCCACTGTCACTGCTATTGTTGTCTTGTTGTCTGCATGACATTTCTGGACCATGCTAGGGGGCCAAGGGAACGGGTAAACAAGGATGGCAGACGCCAGGAATGACCTAGGCTGCGTCGCAAACGGCACCCCATTCCTTTTGATCAGAACTCTATGAGCCCTGGTTAAAAATACTGCACTAAATAGGGAATATGATGCCATTTGTGATTTAGTACTGTATGGTACCACATACCCCTGCTGTTTGTTGTTCAGCAGCAGTCAGTCTGAATCAGCTCTGACTCTCATATAGACTGAAACCAATGTTTTATTCAAGACATCTTCTCTTCAAAGTCCGCAAGTCCAGACTATGGGAGTTGCACAGTACTACATAGAGCCATGACTACATGGATCTCTATTCCACATCAAGTAGCTCATGCATAGCAACACAAACACAGGCACAGACATGATAATATACGCACTATACATACACGTACACATGGATTTTGTGTATGAAGATATGTGGTAGTAGAGTATGGGCCTGAGGACACACACTTATACATTTGTTTAATTGTTTTATTTAACCTTTGTTTAACTAGTCAAGTCCGAACAAATTCTTATTTACAATGACGGCCTACACCGGCCAAACCCGGATGACGCTGGGCCCATTGTGCGCCGCCCTATGGGACTCCCAATCTCGGATTGATACAATGCCGATACAATGCTGATACAACTCCCAATGCCGGATGTGATACAGCCTGAAATCGAACCAGGGACTGTAGTCTTGCACGGATATGCCTCTTGCACTTAGACCGCTGTGCCACTCGGGAGCCAACTTAATGTGTTGTGAAATCTGTTATGTATTGTAATGCTTTTAACATTGTAGAAGTGTCTTAATGTAGCTGGAGCCCAGGAAGAGTAGCTGCTGCCTTGGCATTATGGGGATCCATAATACAAATACAGATGAACAATTAAACAAGCAGACTATTTTCTTTACACTTCAGATATGGTGTTTGATTATGTAGAAAACACTGTAAATTCAACATTTACTTTGAATTGCATATTCTGTTACACTGTAATATCCTCCATTTTGCACAGAAAATAAAGAGGATAATTGACATATTTCTGCTCTAATATTGTCCCCTCTAGCTTCTCACAAAGTAAGCAAACTGTTTGTTTTGAATTACTTAGCGATGCTGAATGTCTGTGCGCACCAGCCTGAGGCACTGGCCAGTTCTATTAATGGGCCTCCTCAAGTCTATGTTTCCTCCTTGGGCTTTCATTGGTTCATCCGTATCACTGATGACTTGTAGGCAGGTGTCCATAGTGGATGTGTCGAGGATTAAGGAGATACACTCGTAAACGCCTGATGGACTAGAGAACAGGGTGTTTTCCATGTGTGTGTGTGTGTGTGTGACGCTCACAAACGTTTGATGAACTGATAGAACAGCGTGTGTTTTCCCCTCCTCAGCCGGAGATGCTTATTATGCTGATTTACGACTATTGATTTCAGTTTCCAACGGCTTTATTTCCTCGAAGCCATTCCCATTAAACTGCGGCTATGCAGGATGTGAATTAAGATTCTGGATTACACATGTCTTTCAGTTGTATCTGTCTGAGTGATGGGTTTTCTCTGTGTGTGTGTGTGTGTGTGTGTGTGTGTGTGTGTGTGTGTGTGTGTGTGTGTGTGTGTGTGTGTGTGTGTGTGTGTGTGTGTGTGTGTGTGTGTGTGTGTGTGTGTGTGTGTGTGTGTGTGTGTGTGTTTGGTAGAGTGACGGCTAATGAATAAGTAACTAGTGCGTACCTCTGAACGACTGAGGGGGATAAACAAACTTGCCTGTTTTGTTTGGCGTTTTTTGAAACACACCGGCCAAGCACATTGGCTGAAAGTGAGGCTTTGTGTCTGAGGAAACCAATCAGATCTGAGCGAGGATGTTTTGAAAAGTTCATTGGATGCTTTCTGTTTGCGAGCTGAATGAGGGCATTCTTTGAAAAGCGCACATTCAGCCTTTTGTTGTGCCTTTTTTGGCCGTTGAGCTGCTCTCTCAACGGGATTTAAATAATTTGATTTGATTCATTGAGATTAGACTGGTGCCCCAAATTCACCCCATTGATTCAGTGATAAATTTGAAATGTAAACCACCTTATGTTTTAAAGCGTGCAGTGTGTTCTGGAATAGGATTAAAGAGGCTATTGTAGTGTTGGCATATCCTCCTTTAGGGCAAGTAGAGTGTGGCATATCCTCTATAGGGCAAGTAGAGTGTGGCATATCCTCTATAGGGCAAGTAGAGTGTGGCATATCCTCTATAGGGCAAGTAGAGTGTGGCATATCCTCTATAGGGCAAGTAGAGTGTGGCATATCCTCCTTTAGGGCAAGTAGAGTGTGGCATATCCTCTATAGGGCAAGTAGAGTGTGGCATATCCTCCTTTAGGGCAAGTAGAGTGTGGCATATCCTCTATAGGGCAAGTAGAGTGTGGCATATCCTCTATAGGGCAAGTAGAGTGTGGCATATCCTCTATAGGGCAAGTAGAGTGTGGCATATCCTCCTTTAGGGCAAGTACAGTGTGGCATATCCTCCTTTAGGGCAAGTAGAGTGTGGCATATCCTCTATAGGGCAAGTAGAGTGTGGCATATCCTCTATAGGGCAAGTAGAGTGTGGCATATCCTCTTTAGGGCAAGTAGAGTGTGGCATATCCTCTATAGGGCAAGTAGAGTGTGCCCCCTAATGCCCAAAACATGCAACTAACCCAACAGTTATTACTTGTTGCTAGATATATTTAAGACAAGTTACTGGTTTAGATCTGATTCATATTATTATGGTGAAGATGTAGGCCACAGATTGACACTTACTATGGTATAATGTCAAGTTGATGCACTCGGGTTCAGATTAATTGACCCCTAAGCCTAGTCCCTATTCAGTCTCGCTACCCTCCTCTCTCCCACTCATAAGACCCCTCCATGTTGTCTGCTTGGGGTAAAGCGGATGTTATACTTATTTGGGTGAAGAGGGATGTAGGATATACCCTTTATCTCTTTCTAGAATTAACCCCTATCTGTACCCCTTAGGCACAGGGGATTGGATACACAATATAGGGAAAATCCTATCTGGCTCATCCAAGTAAAGAGCTACTGTGATATTGCGTATACCTATCTAATCCTTTCAGATCTATGTGGGGCCAGGTTGTGAACATGTCTCTGGCCAAGGCCTTTCTCTCCCCTCTGCCTGAAGGTAATCTGCATGCAAGGTAATCTGCTCTCTCTCTCTGCTCTCTCTCTCTGCTCTCTCTCTCTCTCTCTCTCTCTCTCTCTGCTCTCTCTCTCTACTCTCTACCCTCTCTCTGCTCTCTCTGCTCTCTCTCTCTCTGCTCTCTCCCTCTACTCTCTCTCTCTCTCTCTCTCTCTCTGCACTCTCTGCTCTCTCTCTCTGCTCTCTCCCTCTACTCTCTCTCCCTGCTCTCTCTCTCGCTCTCTCTGCTCTCTCTGCTCTCTCTCTCTCTTTGCACTCTCTGCTCTCTCTCTCTCTGCTCTCTCTCTACTCTCTCTCCCTGCTCTCTCTCTCTCTGCTCTCTCTGCTCTCTCCCTCTACTCTCTCTCCCTGCTCTCTCTCTCTCTCTCTCTCTGCTCTCTCTCTCTAATCTCTCTCCCTGCTCTCTCTCTACTCTCTCTCCCTGCTCTCTCTGCTCTCTCTCTCTCTCTCTGCTCTCTCTGCTCTATCGCTCTCTCTGCTCTCTCTCTCTACTCTCTCTCCCTGCTCTCTCTCTCTCTCTGCTCTCTCTCTGCTCTCTCTCTCTCTCTCTCTCTGCAACTCCCTGGTCTACTCCAGATGCACATACATGCGGGCACTCAGCTGGGCTGTAACTGATACTGTCATATCGCACCGACTGGATGTGGGGGGAGGATGGGAAGTGGGGGAAGCACTGGGCCCTGGTCCATACTGGCAGACCTCATACCTGAGCTGAGCATCAGCCGCACTGCAGTGCCACTGATAGTCAGAGAGGGACAGACGGACAGACAGAGAAATAGGCTGTTCCATACAGTTCTTCTCTCATCTCAGGGCTGTTTTTATCAACCAATCAAGGTTATTCTACCTGAGAACACGTGTTGCAGAGCCCTGTAATAGCTCACCCTCTTCCCACCCAACCCAGTCTCCTTATAGGACATTGTTAGTGTCTTCTTTCTTCCTCCATGTCTCCTCTCCACAGACCTGATGTCTGAGGTATTTCTGTGTCTCCGCTGTGGTTTTAGAAAAATACACACATTTAAGAGATTGTCTCGTTCTCCTGTTTCCAGATCCTTGTTACAGTACAGACTGTACAAGCTGATCCATTTAGCTTGGTTCTGGATGTCACCATTTATTCAATCATATCCATTATGAGCCAAGAGATCAAGGAAAGGGCATAGTGATTTATAGATGGTTTTTTGGGGGTGAAAAGTGAACAGCCATACAGGCATGAGTGGAATTGAGTCGTGTCCGTTGGACTGAGGATGGCAGGCAGGGTATATTCTCTCTGCAGAAATCAATATTGATTTACTAGCCAGCCAGTCAGCCACTCACCCAGCCAGCCAGCCAGACACCAACCACCCAGCCAGCTTCCAACCCAGCCAGCCAGCAACCGGAAACCCTCTCCAACCCCCCCCACCCCCCGTCTACCAAAGCATCTCCATACTGTAACACTCCTCTCCTTCCCAGAAGCTCTCTCCTCTCTCTTTCTTTATTTCTCTCATTCCCTTCGTCTAACATGTGTGATCTACCACTTGTTTCATCTCAGTACCTTGCAGGCATTTAGAGAATGAACTCTCTGTTCTGTCTCTCGGTGTCCCTCCCCTCCTCTCCTTTTCTGAACCAGGGCACACTGCTCCCTTTTTCTCCATGGTGGGTCCCTGAGGAGACATGCTGCTAGAACAGGTGGCTCTGCAATGAACTCTGTCAGAGAGAGAGAGAGAGAGAGAGGGAGAGGGAGAGGGAGAGGGAGAGGGAGAGGGAGAGGGAGAGGGAGAGGGAGAGGGAGGGAGAGAGAGAGAGAGAGAGAGAGAGAGAGAGAGAGAGAGAGAGAGAGAGAGAGAGAGAGAGAGAGAGAGAGAGAGGAGATTCCTTAATACATTCACTGAGTTACTGTGTTGGTGCTGAGTTGAGAAAAAGAGGGGAGTCAGTAGTGTCAGACCAAATGTTATCAGAACAGAGAGAGAGGGAGCGAGAAAGAGACAGATTGTGTGTCTGTGTGTTGATAATTGACTGTGTGTGTTTGTTGACAATGCTGGTATAACTACAGTATAGCCTTGCTTACAGTGACTAGCTGTGATATTTACTATGCCAGCGGAAGAGGCTGTGTAATTCGTTATATAGTATCAATATCAAGTCAATACCTTGACGTTTAGTAATGATTGCATGTTTGGATCCCGGCCCTCACCCTGGGAACCACGTTATCTCCCAGCCCAAGTGCCAGACGGACTCTGATTGTTTGTGTACGGAAGTTAGTTGTGTGTGTGTGTGTGTGTGTGTGCGTGTGCGTGTGTGTGTGTGTGTGGCTTGAGTCTCTCTCTCTCTATGTCACATTCATGAGCAGCTGGTGTTGGTTAGCCCATTTCCCATTTCCACAGCATAAGCACTGTGTCACTTTGTAAATGGCAGAATCTGCATCGGTGCCTTTCGGCCCCAGTGAACACAACAAACATAGCACAGGCCTGCGACCTCAGTACCCTGCCAACCAGCGATACAGATTACACAATACAGCAACACGCGCAAAGACAAACAGAAAGGCAAGTCTGCAAGTTCCCAATCACCACCTCTACCGCCCTTCAGAGATCAGGTGAGGGTAGCCTGAGGTTACAATATAAAACAACTAAAACACAAACTAATGAAACAGAAAAATACAAAAACAGAAAGTTCCAGGCTGACCTTCTCTCTTACACACACACACACACACACACACACACACACACACACACACACACACACACACACACACACACACACACACACACACACACACACACACACACACACACACACACACACACACACACACACACACACGCACACACACACAATAATCAAGGCCAATTGGACTCACACCAACACCAAGATGATTCAAAATAACAGGAAGTCATTGAACTAATACTGTGAACGATGGAATTTTCTGGCTTATATGCATGGCTGAGTTATACAAAACATTATTGATGGGAGCAAAGGCAGAAATGCTTCAGAAAAATGGTGAAGGGAGAAATATAAAAATAAAGGCAACAAACGTTGAGGCCCTCGCTATCTCGCTACCTCTCTATCTCTCTCTCTCCCTTACCCTGCCTCTGTCTTCTTCGCCTTCTCTCTCTCTCTCTCTCTCTCTCCCTTACCCTGCCTCTGTCTTCTTCGCCTTCTCTCTCTCTCTCTCTCTCTCTCTCTCTCTCTCTCTCTCTCCCTTACCCTGCCTCTGTCTTCTTCGCCTTCTCTCTCTCTCTCTCTCTCTCTCCCTTACCCTGCCTCTGTCTTCTTCGCCTTCTCTCTCTCTCTCTCTCTCTCTCTCTCTCTCTCTCCCTTACCCTGCCTCTGTCTTCTTCGCCTTCTCTCTCTCTCTCTCTCTCTCTCCCTTACCCTGCCTCTGTCTTCTTCGCCTTCTCTCTCTCTCTCACTTCCTCTCTATCTCTCTCTCTCCCTTACCCTGCCTCTGTCTTCTTCGCCTTCTCTCTCTCTCTCTCTCTCTCCCTTACCCTGCCTCTGTCTTCTTCGCCTTCTCTCTCTCTCTCTCTCTCACTTCCTCTCTATCTCTCTCTCTCCCTTACCTCCCTCTGTCTTCTTCGCCTTCTCTCTCTCTCTCTCTCTCTCTCTCACTTCCTCTCTATCTCTCTCTCTCCCTTACCTCCCTCTGTCTTCTTCGCCTTCTCTCTCTCTCTCTCTCTCTCCCTTACCCTGCCTCTGTCTTCTTCGCCTTCTCTCTCTCTCTCTCTCTCTCTCTCTCTCTTACCCTCCCTCTCTCTTCTTCGCCTCCTCTCTTTTCTCTCTCTCTCTCTTTTTCGTCTCTCTCTTCTATATCTCTTTCTTTTCCTTCCTACCTCTCCCACCCCCTCTTTCTTCCTCATCTCTATATCTTGCTCTCTCTCTCTCTCTCTCTTTTCCTTCTCTCCTTTCATGCCTCTCCCTCCTCCTCCCCTTTCTCCTGGTGTGTGTGTGTGATAAAAGCAGTGACACTTGTGACTCTGGGTCCCATCCTACGCTATATCTGACGTTCTGATAGGAAGTGCAGGGATTCGGGGCTGTGCGCTAATCTCTTAATGTATGTTCCCTTGTGTGTGTGTGTGGGGGTGTGTGTGTGTGTGTGTGTGTGTGTGTGTGTGTGTGTGTGTGTGTGTGTGTGTGTGTGTGTGTGTGTGTGTGTGTGTGTGTGTGTGTGTGTGTGTGTGTGTGTATTCCCTCATCCTTGGCAGGGCTAGCCAGGGTCCCAGAGGAAATAGATGGCGCCTTATCTGCCTTTATGGATTTATATTTTTAACCCAAGTTGGGTATGTTTCTGTGTGTGTTTGCCTCTCAATGTGTGTGCGCTTGCCTCTATGTATCTGTATGTGTGTCTTGCTCCTCAAGGATGGACACGGAAGGTTATCAGAAGGCATTTTATTTAATAGAAATACTATCAATGACGTGCTAATTGAGGCATTAATCAAATGAACTGACTCAAACAAGCTCAGGTGAATTATGATCATTTGGTATGTTTAGCAGAAATGAACCCATGTCTTTACACTCACCTTGAGCTTTAACACTCTCTGAAAGAGATGTCCCAGACAGTTCATCATATTAGCTCTTGATGAAAAATAATATGATTCCGTTATTTGTTTGTTTGTCGCCTACAGACTCCATCTTAGCAAGTCCCTCATTTGTCAGTTGAGTTTCATCTGATAACTGATGGATTTCCTAATATGGATGCCGTAGTGCCGTTCCTAAATCACCACTAGGTGGCTTTCAACAGTGAGATAGAGGTATAGCTGCCTCTGTCAGTGTAATAACGTAATGCACAGATAGATAGACTCGAATACATCTTAATTTGATTTCCATACCGGCTCCAAGGCCTGTCAGAATTAGTTAGACATATTTTAATCTTCAATTGTTCTCTAAGTCATTCTTCCACCACTGTTCAACAACTAGAAACTTCCTGTTTTCAGAGAAATAATTGTATGAGATTGTGTTGCAGTTTGTAAACAAGACAATGCGTTAACATTGCTATGGCAGTGTCAATTAAATTCCAGCTAATATCTTTGTTGTCTAACTTTTGGTCATAGCACTCATCTCATACCCTCCTCATAGCAGATCTCCCTCTCACACACATAGGCCTGTTACCTGGTCTCAAATCTCAAACAGAGAAGGGAGAGGTAGTTCAGTGTTGTGCTAGCGAGAAAAGCAATTTAGCCTCCTGGCCCCACAAGCCTTCAGGAGTCTCCACACATCAGAGGCATGGTGGCAGTGAGGGCCCAGGGGCCAGTACAGGCCAAGTCAATGCCTGCCCTGGTCCAGCTCTGGATGTTGGTGAGACTCTAAGGAAAGCAAGGGGAAGATCAATGTTTTCTGAGAATACTGCCTGCGAGTCCCCCTGAGAAAGAGAAGCTGCTAGTAGGAATTTACTGAAGGCTTGACTGTTCTGTCCAGGCTGGGTTCAGGGTCGGGGTCAGGGAAGAGAGGATAGGAGAGGATGAAAGAAGAGACCAGAGGGATGTTTTGTCCAGACGGATCAGGAAAGAGAGAGGAAAGGGATGTAGGGATGTTTTGGACAGTAGAGCGGATTCAAGGTTTTGAGACAGTAAGAGTTTTTTTTAACACTGAGCAGCCCTGTGCTGTGACCTGGCTGATGTAGGTCATGGTTGGTTTGGGGAATCAAAACTTTTGATGCGAAAAACTCTGAACTTTCTTACATTTCTTCCTTGTTCTGACTGTGACTCCTCCCCTTTGGATGAGCAAGCAAAGCAAACTGACAAGACCAGGGTTTCATTGAACCAGCACAAGCTTTTGTCTGTGTTACCTTCTATTGGGTGTGTTTTTCTACTCTGATATGGGCAAAAGTAGGATAGCAAAATTCCCAGGTTTTTCAGAAATCCTGGATGGAAGATGACCCAGAATCAGGAGGAAATAAGCAGGAAATCCTGAATCGTTCAACTTGGATCTCTGGAAAACCATTTCATTTTGGGAAAGTTACTGGAATTGTGCAACCCGAGGGCAAGGTGTTGAGGAAAGGCAGCCTGTCTGAAAGGCATGTTGAGGTCACAGTGTTGAAGCTATAAAGACAGGTCACATGCTGTACCTCCTCCCTATGAAGGCAGCCAGCGCCAGGCTGAGGCCAGGGACATAGAGAGATAAGGTCCCAAAGGAGCTCTAGTATCTTAATCACTCTACCTGCCAAGGAGAGAGGGAGGAGAAGGAGAGAGGGAAAAGGAGGGAGGGGAGCTCTCACTCAGTGGGATTTGGACCTGAGCCCATCGCACTTTGTGTTTCTGTGTGTGTGTGTGTGTGTGTGTGTGTGTGTGTGTGTGTGTGTGTGTGTGTGTGTGTGTGTGTGTGTGTGTGTGTGTGTGTGTGTGTGTGTGCGCGCGTGCGTGTGTGTGTGTGTTTGTGTGTGTGTGCATAATCTCTGGTGTTCAAAGTATTCCCTAGGTTGCCATTGCAGCCTAATAACAGTGTCAGTGTGATTAATGGTATTAGGAGTGGCACAGCACTGAGTCCCTGATTACACACTCATTCAACTACATTACCCAACCTGCCCTGCCCTTCCATAGGGAATACACTACAGCCGTGTCTTTAAAGCACTTAGAAGATTCCTTTGGTAACAGGATCCAATACTGTGACCCAGTGATCATTTTTAGAAGATTAGAAAGGTTTAGAAGGGTTAGAATGATACTCTGTTATGATTCCCTCATGAAAACTGTCCCCAATCTGGTGTGATCAACATGGACATCTCCCTACCACTCGTTCTCTTTTTCTTTTAGTCATTCTCTTTCTGTTGATCTCACTCTCTCTCTCTCTCTCGCTCTCTCTCTCTCTCTCTCTCTCTCTCTCTCTCTCTCTCCTCCACTGCAGTGTGTGGACAGCTGTAAAGGCAAATATCTGTCTTTGTTTGTCAGATTGTCTGTTTGACACCCGTGTGATGGCCAGGCAACAGGCTACAGCCCTGCTGTCTGTCCACCACACAGAGCTTTGAACAGGGGACATCTGGGGCCTTATGGCAGACAAAGAAGCCCTTAGAGGGCCAGAGAGAGAGGAAGAGAGAAGTAAAGAGAGGTAGGGACTAGAGCAGGCTGCTGGGGGGAGGACTGCTCATAATAATGGCTGGTATGGTTTCAAAGGATGTGTTTGATGTATTCAATACCATTACATTTATTCTGTTCCATCCATTATTATGAGCCCGTCCTCTCCAATTTAGGTGCTACCGCCTGTGGTAGAGACGGAGGTAGAGCAGAGAAAGGTAGAGGGTTGAATCCTAACTTGGTATGTATGGTCAGGCTTTACCTCAACTCAGACTACTGCTCAAATCATGAAGGAGATATCCCTAAAGTTATGTCTCGGTTGACAGGAATTCTGTTATAATCATCTGACCCGGTCTCCTCCCTCCTCTCCCCTAGGCTCGTTCATGATGGTGAACTCGTCCCAGCATGCCGCGGGGCAGCGGGCCCACCTCCTCCTCCATTCGCTGAGTGAGAACGACACGCACTGCGTCCAGTTCAGCTACTTCCTGTACAGCCGCGACGGCCACTCCCCCGGGGAGCTGCAGCTCTACATCCGGGTCAATGGGGGGCCGTGGGGCAGTGCCGTGTGGAACGTCTCCGGGTCACATGGACGCCAGTGGCACCAGGTGGAGCTAGCCGTCAGCACATTCTGGCCCAGCGAATACCAGGTGAGCGCTAATAATACATCTGCTGTGTTAACACATACAGTATAGTAATTCTATGTCTAATACTACTCCGTTAGCACCTTCCAGGCCCAGCAAATCCCAGGGGAGAGACAATGCTATGCTAATGCTACATTGACAGTAATATGGCTCTATAACCAGGTGAGGGTCAGGGTGAGTGGCACCAGGTGGAGCTAGGGGATTCCAGATTTTCATATCGTCATACCGTCCTTCTCTCACCCCAGGATTTATGGTATTACCAGCTTAGTACACAACGGGGTGCAAAAAAAAAGCGCATTGGGTGTTGATTACCAGAATGCTAACAAAATGAGCACAAGTAATAGCACATTTCCATGGAGGATGTTAGCTAAATATGCTACCGAGTGCAAACGAAAATATATTAATTGTAAAGACAGGCAATCCAGCTCATAAAGTTTTACCTACAGTACCAGTCAAAAGTTTGGACACACCTACTCATTACAGGTTTTTCTTAATTTTTTACTATTTTCTACTTTGTAGAATAATAGTGAAGACATCAAATCTATGAAATAACACATACGGGATCATGTAGTAACCAAAAAAGTGTTAAACAAATCTAAATATATTTTATATTTGAGATTCTTCAAAGTAGCCACCCTTTGCCTTGATGACAGCCTTGCACACTCTTGGCATTCTCTCAACCAGCTTTATGAGGTAGTCACCTGGAATGCATTTCAATTAGCAGGTGTGCCTTGTTATTAAAAGTTAATTTGTGGAATTTCTTTCCTTAATGCATTTGAGCCAATCAGTTGTGACCAATTTTAGGAAGCTAGGCATATGTCATGGTCACTACTTCACAGGTGAACCGTTAGAACGTACATTTTAAAAGAAATCTAAATATGTTTTTGGGCAGAAATGCCTTCTCGAACATACAAACATGTATGCCATCTGCAAATATGAATAACATTGTCAAATTACGAACCTGGTTGGTTTAGCCAAAGAAAAAGCATGCAAGCTTCCCGGTAACCATGATTGGCTGAAATAATGAGTGGGCTGGACATGTCGAGAGATGAGTTTGGATTGGTCTGCCATATACTGTAGCATGCTTCTGTCTATTTAAGCTGGTCAGTATGTCTAGGTCATCCTGTCTAGGTTTTTTTTATTTTTTAAATGTACTGTGTATTAAAACTGCATGAAAGTGCTCTCCACTTTCTGGAGGACTGAGTTTTGAAATCAGTGGTATTGGATTACATCTTCACACTAAGGGCAACCATAGCATCCGACAGGAGACACATCCAACCAAGAATGATGTATATGGGTAAGATAGTCTGGCTAGCTACATTATCAGATATGACATGTTTCTAATTTAGACAGAAAGAGCCATTTACTTGGCTAGCTATAGCCTAATGTTAGCTAGCTAACATTGAACCTGGTTGGTTAGCTACCTGCAGATTCATGCAGGGTAGTAACGTCATGTGTTGTATTTATGGTTCATTGTTTACCTAGCTAGCTAGCTAGCTACATGTCTTAACAAAGACTCCACTATGCAAGTAACCATTTCAGGTGAGTTCGTAAATTCAGTCTGGCCATCTACTCCGATTTCAGAGCACTCTCGTCTGAATGTGCCAGAGATCACAGAATAACTGATGAATTTACAAACGCTCAACACCCGTTGAATATGGCCAGTGTCAGTAAATGTCAGTAAACTCAGCGGCCAGAGTGTCCTCTGTGCGCTCTGAACACGAAACGCTCTGAATTTACAAATGGACAATCTGACAGCACAGTTGCAGTCACCAACACTCTGGATAACCTAATAGCCTAACCAGCTCTGCTAGGGCGAGTAATGTTCAGTGAGCTGTTCTCTCTCTCACTTAGATGTCTGGAAGTAGCTAGCAAGTTAGCTTGGGTGCTATGATGAAAGTGGTTCTCATGAGGACAGCCACAGGAAAAGAAGACCCAAAGTTACCTCTGCTTCAGAGGATAAGTCAATTAGAGTTACCAGTCTCAGAAATTGCAGCCCAAATATTGGCTTCAAAGAGTTAAAGTAACAGACACACCTCAAGGAGACTGCGTGAATCAGGCCTTCATGGTCCAATTGCTGCAAAGAAACCACTACAAAAGGACATAAATATTAAGAAGAGACTTGCTTTATCCAAGAAACACGAGCAATGAACATTAGACCGGTGGAAATCTGTCCTTTGCTCTAATGAGTCCAAATTGGATTTTTGGTTCCAACCGCCGTGTCTTTGAGACACAGAGTAGGTGAATGGATGATCTCTACATGTGTGGTTCCCACATGAAGCATGGAGGAGGAGGTGTGATGGTGTTGGGGTGCTTTGCTGGTGATACTGTCTGTGATTTATTCAGAATTCAAGGAACACTGGTCATTTTGAGGCCAAAAAATAAAAAATAAAAAGAGTACGTCCAGCTTTCGCTCCACAGACTAGTATATGGCAAGTTAAACTTAGGGAATTCTGCAAAAACAATTTACACAGGAAAGAAATATGCATCTTATAAGAAATATCTTGCTGCATTTTGTAAACGCAGATGTAAAATGCTTCTTATTGTAATTTCTGCCAGCATCAGACTAATTTTGTGTTTCAGTTGCACTTCTAAACTTGGATGAGAATTCACAGGCATTCTATCAGCAGACAGCGTTCTGACTGATGTGGAGATACTTTTCTCCAGTACTTTTCTCGGTGTAGCCAGCCTATTTTTCTCCAGTAAAATGCAAGATTAACTTTAAGAAAAAACATTAGGACCTGTAGCTGGCCTCATTCTTTCTATGCTATGCCTAAACATTAGAAATATGAATGCCATGGATTGTTTATTTAAAAAAAAGGCCTTGGTTCTTCATTGTAAGCTCATTTACTTGTGTGGCTGCCAGCCAAATAGCTTTGCACTTTTATTGTCATCTGATGAAAATGTATCTATTTTCAGCCGTATGTGTTGCAACAATGTATTTTCTGTGAAGGAAAACTATAGTTGCACGTCTGCCTTGATCAACATCATCGGCAAAGATGTTGTTTGGCGTTAACTGCCTTGCTCAGGGGTAGAATGGCTCTGGATTGGACCAGCAACCTATCAGTTACTGACCCAATGCTCTTATTCCCTAGGTTACCTGGTTGATTGGTTGGTTGATTGATTAAGAACAGAACATTGGCTTTTAGAGACGTCACACATAGAGTATGTTCTATACTGCAGCTGAGAAACTATGCCAGAGACCAGCCGCTAGTGGGCCACCACATGCTTGCTAGCTGGGAAACATCATGTCCTTGATTAGTTTCATCTGTTGTGCTTGTGCTGCTTGAATAGAAAAAATATGTGCAAACTACCAGTTTGTCCCAGAGGAGCGGGTTCTGCTGCACTATGTCATCGTGACAACATGGGAATATAAATGTGGTATAGTAGTGTATTTGTCGTATATTTACCTGTATGACTTAATGTCGCCCAGTGCAGCAGTGCAATCAATATCTCTTTGTTCTGCCCTGTGTTTAGTTGATGGTGTTGTTATGGCTATTGTGTGTGTGTGTGTGTGTGTGTGTGTGTGTGTGTGTGTGTGTGTGTGTGTGTGTGTGTGTGTGTGTGTGCGCGTGTGTGTGTGTGGTGGGCTATTTGGAGGCAGCCTCATTAAATCCTGTGATTTATACCTCCAGCCGTCTCTCGTTTGCCCTCCTCCAAAACGCCCTTTAACGAGAAGCCAACAGCTGTGTGTGTGTGTGTGTGTGTGTGTGTGTGTGTGTGTGTGTGTGTGTGTGTGTGTGTGTGTGTGTGTGTGTGTGTGTGTGTGTGTGTGTGTGTGTGTGTCAATGGCAGCAGTAAAGGATTGTGAGTGTGGGTTGGCTGAACAGTCAATTGACCTCAATTCCATGTGACCCTAAGTAGAGGAGTGTTTTCCTCCATAACCTTGGTCTCCTCTCAGAACTCCATGCCTGGTCCCAGACCCATCTCAATAAATCAACACATACTTAATGAGATTAGGCCCCGGTGTGAATCAATGCTGTGTGTTGTGTGGTAGTATCTGCTGTCCTAGGCCTCGCCAACAACACAACCCCAAAGTGATTAAGAGTTAATGATTTTCTTCCTCTCTTCTGCAACATCAAAAGGTTCTCTTACCACCACTACAGTCTCCCACGTTTTTCTCACGGTGGAAGGGGATATGGGATATGGGGCCGTGGGTATAATAACCAATCAGACCAAGCCTTGCCTGGGCTGGTGGTTTGGTGAAAGTAGAACTGTGTTTGTTGAGTCTGTCTGAAAACAGCGGTACAATTTACCACCCAGATAATATGTGTGTACGCTGAAGCAGCCTGGGTGTGGTGTGTCATATAATTGGAAATGAAGACCTGTGGGTGGGTGTGACGTCTTAAGTCTCCCCCCGGGTACGCAGACAGACTGCTTTGTTGGTCCCATAGAGCAGTACGAGGTTCTGCTGAGGCAGGTAAAAGACTGAGAGGATGACTGGTGCAGGGTTTTAATCCTGCCCTGCAGGGATGAGTCTCTTGCTGCACTGTGAAGAGGGGGACAGAACAGAATAGAATAGAACACAGCCTGGGGCGGGGCGCATTGCTTGCCTGACTCTCAATGCCTCCCATTTGCTCTCCCCCTTTCCCCCTCTACTGTCCCTTTCTGTCCTCTAGTCCTCTCCCCCTCTCTGCCATGATCTATCTTCTACTCTTTCCCCCTCTGTCCTCCTTTCCCTTTCTCTCTCTCTCTGTCACGGCTCAAAGTGCTAGTGAAGGCCCCAGAGGGCCCACTCATCCAATCCCACAGATAAGGATCACTGTCCCGCAGTCCCAGCCAACAGATCGGCCCCACGGGACCCTGACCAACAGCCAGGAACAGACAGACAGTGAAGAGAGAATAAAGAGCAGAGAGAGAAGAAAAGAGAACGGGACTGCTTCACAGGGATTTAAAATAGAGAAGGGGAGAGCAAGAGAGAGAGAGAGAGGGACAGAGAGATGGGGGAGTGGGAGTGAGAGGGAGGGTGTTGAGATGGAGATTAGGTATCACTGAGAGGCCCCCAGGGGCCAGAAGGACACAGACTGGAGGATAGAGATAGACTATGTGCTCTGTAGCTGGAGATTGATCAGAGACTGAGCTAGCTATAGCCCTCCACAGCGATCACAAAGAAGAGAGCAGTCAGTGAAGTGCTATTACCATTGATTGTTTCTGCCTCAAGTAATAGTAGACTATTCAGATGTTTCTTGTCGACTAGAGTGTAGGTGGGAATCTTGTTACTTTGGTATCAACAATGACGAGACAGCCTACAGGGAGGAGGTGAGGGCCCTGGTGGTGTAGTGCCAGGAAAATAAACTCTCCCTCAACATCAACAAAATGAAGGAGCTGGTCGTGGACTTCAGGAGACAGCCGAGGGAGCACAGCCCTTATCACATCGATGGGACTACAGTGGAGAAGGTGGAAAGCTTCAAGTTCCTCGGCGTACCCATCACAGACGATCTGAAACAACCCTCACAGAGAGTGTGGTGAAGAAGGCGCAACAGGGCCTATTCAACCCCAGGAGGCTGAAGAAGTTTGGCTCAAACCTTTACAGTTGCACAATTGAGAGCATCCTGTCAGGCTGTATCACCGCCTGGTATGGCATCTGCACTGCCCACAACCGCCGGGCTGTCAAGAGGGTGGCGCGGTCACCGGGGTCACACTGCCTGCCCTACAGGACACCTACGGCACCCGATGTCCAAAAAGGCCAAAAATATCATCAAGGATATCAACCACCCAAGCCACTGCCTGTTCACCCCGCTATCATCCAGAATGCGAGGTCAGTACAGGTGCATCAAAGCTGGGACAGAGAGACTGAAAGACAGCTTCTATCTCAATGCCATCAGACTTTTAAATAGCCATCACTAGCCGGCTACCACCTGGTTACTCAACCCTGCACCTTAGAGGCTGCTGCCCTGGAATCACATGGAATCACTGGTTACTTTAAAAATGGTTTACTTTATTTATTAATTCCATTATTTTACTTTTAGATTTGTGTGCATTGTTGGAAAGTGTTAAATACTACTGCACTGTTGGAGCTAGGAACACAAGCATTTCGCTACACCCGCAATAACATCTGCTAAATATTTGTGTGACCAATCAAATTTGATTTGATTGCATCAGTGGCAGGTGAACTGTCTTTTGATCTTTTAAAGAGGGAGAGATGAGGTGATTGAGTTTAAATGAAGAGGTAGCAGCAAACACTATCAAAACATTTGATGAAGCTCTCAAGACGTTCTCCTCCTCGTTTTGTGAAATCTTGCTTGGGAACAAAATCAATAGACATTGCAGCACTAAAGACTAAAGAGGGATAAAGACAGAGAGTGATCACAGTGGCCCTGAGACTGAGGTGTCTGTCTCTCTCTCTAACTCTCTGTCTGTCTTTCTCTTCCTCTGTCTCTCTCTCTCTCCCCTCTGTCTCTGTCTCTCTCTCTTTCATCTCCCCACTTCTCCCTTGGTCTCTCTCCCCTCTGTCTCTGTCTCTCTCTCCTCTCCCCACTCCCCTCTGTCTCTCTCTCTCCTCTCCCCACTTCTCCCTTGGTCTCTCTCTCCTCTGTCTCTGTGTTTCTATCTAACTATCTCTCCCCCCCCCCCTCTCTCTCTGGTTGAGCTCTGAATATTCATGGCTCTTGGTGCAATCAGTCCAGGACAGGCTCAGAGAGACGAGGGACATGGGGATGGAACCAAGCCAGGAGACGGAAGGCGTAGAACTCTCTTTCTCACACTCTTTCTCACACTCTTTCTTTCGCCTTTTCTCCTCTTCCTCTCTCTCCAATTCTCAAACGCTACTGCCCTCCTCTTAATCTCTCTGTCTTAATTCTGTGTATCTTGCTTTTCACGTTCCCTTCATCTCTTTCCAACTCTGTCTCCCTTCCTCTACACCTCCTTCCTCTTCTCCTTCATCACTCAATCCCTCTCTGTCCATCATACCCAAGTGCACCCCATTTCTCACCGCTCAACCCAATCCAACTATGCACACACAGGCCTGCAGGCACACAGGCACGGACACACGGAGGCGCACCTACATGCACACATACTGAGAATATGGTGCAACCATGCACAAGCTCATATATGCTACATGTAGTTGTGTGTCCCCAATTCCCTCAGCCTACTAGATGAACAAGGTCCACTGGATCCCAGGTCATATATTACTGTCTTTTACTTCCACAATGTCAATACCAGTCAATACCATTCCACCCTCATCCCACTTTATTAACCAAAACAAACCCATCAACAGAAGAACACGTTCCTGTTTCTCTAACGACTGTTTCTGAAGCTGTTGAATTAATTTAAACACTTGTGTGGATCGATGGAGTCTGTCAGTGTACAAATTAAATGCATAAATAACAACTCCCATAGCGATAAAAATTAAAAACCAGAATCCAGAAATATTAATTAGCCAACAAATCCTCTCTTTATTGCAATTCTTTATCGACAGTCGGCCAGCCAGTCTGCTAGCCAGCCAACCAACAAACCAGTCAGCCACCAAACCAGCCAGCCAGCCAGCCAGCTCCCGTACAAAAGTGAAAATAAGCAAACATAAATATGGGTTGTATTTACGATGGTGTTTGTTCTTCACTGGTTGCCCTTTTCTTGTGGCAACAGGTCACAAATATTGCTGCTGTGACGGCACACTGTGGTATTTCACCCAGGAGATATGGGAGTTTTGTTTTGTTTTCTCATGACTTGGTTGGGTCTAATTGTGTTGCTGTCCTGGGGCTCTGTGGGGTCTGTTTGTATTTGTGAACAGAGCCAGCCACCAAACCAGCCAGCCAGCCTACCAGCCAGCCAGCAAGCCTACTAGCCAGCCAGCCTACCAGCCAACCAGCTGATTGCATGTATTCCCTTTCAGGACGGGAAGGGAACAGGGCAGGGATGCAGCATAGAGAAGTGTGTAATTCTGCACCATTGAGTTTTATGAAATGAACTGAACTGGTGCTGTAGCAGCTAGAGAGAGAGGGAAGCTCATGTTCAAATGTATCAGTGAATGCTCTTTCTTTTTTACCCCCCCTGAACCAACCGCCAACATTGCCTTCCATGAATTCTCTGTACCCATCCTGCTGTGTACTTGGCTTTTATCCCTCTTCTTCCTCCTCCTCTTCCTCCTCCTCCCTCCCTCCCTCCTCCCAGTGTCTGAAGGCAGTGTTTTTGTGATCCACATTCAGAGTTTGGTGTGTGTTATTATTTCCCCCATCTCTCTGCTTGGATGATGAAACACCTCTGTAGCCTGAGAGACAGACAGCGGTAGGCACAACGCAGCAGCACCCCACTAGTTTCAACAAGCCTAGCCTTGATTTTCACATCACTGTTGTTTTTTGGAATTGTTATGTCTACCTCCCTCCTTTCCCCATTCTCTTTGTAGCTCTACTTGGTTGCAACAAGAGGAAGCAGGTAAAGAAAATAGGAAGACTGTCACAACCTTGAACTGATGAGGATTCTGTTCCTTTGAACAAATCCACCCTTTACATTGTGTGCAGCGATAGATAGATTGGTCCCTTCTTTGCCTGTGTGGATATTGGAGATTAGGGTGTTGCAGGTGTGGGTAGCGGACATGTGGGGGAACTTTACTATGAAATATTTACGATGCTATCAAGCCCACCGTGACTGCCAATATCAATATAGCTTAGTCTACATCCTCTCTCCTTTTAATCTCTCTCTCTCTCTGTCTCTCTCTGTCTCTCTCTCTCCCTCTCGCTCTCCCTCTTTCTCTCCCTCCCTCCCTCTCTTTTTCTCTCCCTCTTTCTTTATCTCCCTCTCTTTCTCTACCTCTCCCTCACCTCCTTCTTCCCTCTTTATTTCTCTCTCTCTGTCTCCCCCCCTCTTTATCTCTCTCTCTCTCTTCTCCTTCACCGGCCTCTGTCTATTTCAAATCAAATCAAATGTATTTGTCACATACACATGGTTAGCAGATGTTAATGTGAGTGTAGTGAAACACGTGTGCTTCTTGTTCCGACAATGCAGTAAAAACCAATGAGTAATCTAACCTAACAATTCCAAAACTACTACCTTATACACACAAGTGTAAAGGGATAAAGAATATGTACATTAAGAGTGATGGTACAGAAAGGCATAGGCAAGATGCAGTAGATGGTATCGAGTACAGTATATACATATGAGATGAGTAATGTAGGGTATGTAAACAAAGTGGCATAGTTTAAAGTGGCTAGTGATACATGTATTACATAAAGATGCAGTAGATGATATAGGGTACAGTATATACATATACATATGAGATGAGTAATGTAGGGTATGTAAACATTATATTGAGTAGCATTGTTTAAAGTGGCTAGTGATATATTTTCCATCAATTTCCATCAATTCCCATATTTCTATTTCTCCACCCGCTTCCTCGCTCTCTTAATTTCTCTTCCCCTCCCTTTCTCTCTGTCTCTCTCTCTGTCTCTCTCTCTGTCTCTCTCTGTGTCTCTCTCTCTGTCTCTCTCTCTGTCTCTCACTCTGTCTCTCTCTCTGTCTTTCTCTCTGTCTCTCTCTCTCTCTCTCTCTCTCTGTCTTTCTCTCTGTCTCTCTCTCTCTCTCTCTCTCTCTGTCTTTCTCTCTGTCTCTCTCACTGTCTCTCTCACTGTCTCTCTCTCTGTCTCTCACTCTGTCTCTCTCTCTGTCTTTCTCTCTGTCTCTCTCTCTCTCTCTGTCTTTCTCTCTGTCTCTCTCTCTCTCTGTCTCTCTCTCTCTCTCTCTCTGTCTCTCTCTCTCTCTCTCTCTCTCTCTCTCTCTCTCTCTCTCTCTCTCTCTCTCTGTCTCTCTCACTGTCTCTCTCTCTGTCTCTCTCTCTGTCTCTCACTCTGTCTCTCTCTCTGTCTCTCTCTGTCTCTCACTCTGTCTCTCTCTCTGTCTTTCTCTCTGTCTCTCTCTCTCTCTCTCTGCATGCTGGGAGTGATTGGTGCATGCTGGGAATTGTTTGAGTGAAGGAGTGCGTGTGTTGTGGAGAGTTAGATATTCACAACTTTCTTTCGGTTTGCTATTTCTTGGTGGCATTTTTGTTGATGCATGATTAACGTTATTATTTTTGTTTTGGTAGAATTAAGTATTTTGTTTTCGTATCGAAATTACCCTGATTTTGGCGGGGATGGCAGCCCGAATGGGGAGAATGGGGAGAATATTGCGTATGCATCCCGGATGAATAAAGCTGTGGTGGTATTTCTTAAAGAAGAGTGTCTAGTTGATCGGATGGTTGAGCATGGTGTACTTCTTAAAGGAATGTTTATTCAAGTTACGCCGCTTTTTTCTCCGTCAACAAGGGTAATGATTTCAAATGTACCACCGTTTATTCCTAATGAGCTATTGGAGCGCGAGTTATTGCGCTTTGGGAAGTTCGCCAGTTCAATTAAGGTTGTCCCGTTGGGTTGCAAACACCCGGCGTTGAAACAGGTAATGTCATTTCGGCGACAGGTGTTTATGTTTTTGGACTCACCGGAGCAAACTTTAGAGTTATCGTTTAAAATCAAGTATGACAATAGATTGTATATGGCTTATGCTAGTACGGGTAGTCAACGGTGTTTTGAGTGTGGGGATGTTGGTCATAAGCGACATGCTTGCCCGAAAAGGGAGAAGGCAGAGGGAGGGGCACAGGTGGTCATCGTAACGCCTGGGCCCACTGATGTAGGGAGAGGTGAGCTGACAGCGGTAGAGCAGCCAAAAGCACCTGTTGCTGAGGAACAAGTTATCCGTGTTGAGGGCACGGGTTTGCAACTTGTATTAGAAGGAAATGTTATGCTACAGAAAAGTATTGTTGTAGGAGGTAAGGATGTATCTGAAGAGCCAGTTCCTCAGACTGGTGAGCAGGTGCCCAGTATGAGTGCTGGGGTAAAGGAGGGGGTTCATGTGGAGCTAGGCTCCCAGGGAGTGGAGGAGATGCCCACTACGAGTGCTGGGTTTCATGTAGAGCAAGGCTCCCAGGTAGTGGAGGAGTTTCCCACTACGAGTAATGAGGTACAGGAGGGTTTTCATGTGGAGCTAGGTTCCCAGGTAGTGGAGGAGATGCCCACTACGAGTAATGAGGTACAGGAGGGTTTTCATGTGGAGCTAAGCTCCCAGGTAGTGGAGGAGATGCCCACTACGAGTGCTGGGGTTCATGTGGAGCTAGGCTCTCAGTTAGTGGAGAAGATGCCCACTATGAGTAGTGATGTTCAGGTGGGGCTAGTCTCCCAGATAGTGGAGGAGACGCCTGGTACGAGTGATGAGGTGCAAGTGGAGAGTGTTGAAAGGGATGTGGTAGAGGGGAGTCAGTTGTCTATGTTCTCAGCTGAGGAGGATCAAGAGAAGGATATGGATATCTCTTTAGATATGACAGATGCTGGTGAGGACTCCGTTTATGATCTAGAGGAGGTAAATGAGTTTCTGGATCAGACTTTTGGGAAATCTGTCAAATTGGCAGATTATTTTGATGTTGATAAGTTTGTGAGGTCAGCTGTGATGTTACAGAAGACGGTGGGGTTAGACCAGCTGAGTGAGAAGAAGCGGTTTCGCTTGAGGAAATTTATTACTGCTGTTGCAGCAGCAAAAGGTGGTGGGAAACGTGTTCAGGTTAAGAGAAGGAAAAAAAATAATGATGATGATCATGCTTCATAGGGTGTCTTTTTTCTCGTTGGTTTCTCTGTGGTTTTTTCTGCTTTTCTTTTCTCTTTTCTATATGGAAGTACTAAGGGTAGGTTCTCTCAATATGAATGGGGGAAGGGACAGGAATAAGAGGGCTTGGGTATTAGAAGTAATAAAACAGAAAAGGCTTAATGTAGTTTTCCTACAGGAGACACATAGTGATGAGGAAAATGAGGTTGACTGGGGTATGTGGTGGGAGGGGCAGCATGTACTCAGTCATGGTACTAATTTCAGTGCTGGGGTGGCAATATTGTTTTCCTCAGGCTTAGGGGTGACTGTGGTATCTACAACAGAGATTGTCAAGGGTTTTATTGGTCAAGGTGGATGTTATGTTTTTTTTTTTTGTTTTTTTGAATGTTTATGCTCCTAATGAGGCTACAGAGCGTATTGCTGTATTTGATCAACTAAAGGAAACGTTAAGACAGTGTGATCAAGAGGGCTGTATGGTTTTAGGGGGTGACTGGAACTGTACAGTGGATTTTACTGTTGATCGCACCGCTGAAGAACCTCACCTGCGGTCAGCCACTTGCCTGTCTGGCCTATTAACTGAGTTTGAGCTTTCTGATGTGTGGAGAGTAAGGAATGCCAAAGTTAGGCAGTACACATGGCTAAAAATTAATGAAGGTCGTGTCAGTGCAGCAAGGTTAGACAGGTTGTATGTATCTGAGCAATACTGTAGTAGGGTTGGAAAGTGTGCCATTACTCCTGTGGGTTTCTCTGACCATCATATGGTTACTGTTGATATTCACTTGTCCTGTCCACGAAGGTCATCACCTTACTGGTATTTTAATGTTAAATTGTTACATGATGTCATGTTTTGTGACAGGTTTTTGTTGTTTTGGGAAAAATGGAGGGGTATAAAAGGGAATTTTGAGTCCTTGAGACAATGGTGGGAGGTTGGGAAGGCCCAAATACGAGTTTTTTGTCAACAGTATACTGCTCTGTCTCAAACTGAATTTAAAGAGACTATCAAGGCCCTTGAACAGGACATCAAATCTATTGAATTGAAGCTGCTCACTCAGAATGACCCTGGACTAGTCATGAACTTACAGGACAAGAGACATGAACTGAGGTCGTTTCTGCATGAAAGAGTGAAGGGTGCCTTGATTAGGTCTCGTTTCGCTTCCCTCAAGGATATGGATGTTCCTAGTGCTTTTTTTTTTAACCTAGGACAGTCGACATTGCAACGTAAACAGATGGTCTGCCTTCGTCTCCCTGATGGGAAGGTGACCACAGATGACAGTGAAATGCGTCAACATGCCGTGGATTTCTACTCGTCCCTTTATAAGGCGGAGGATTGTGACTCTATGTGTACTGAACAGTTGTTACATGGTCTTCCTAAATTGGGACCTGAGCAGAGAATCGCATTGGACGCTGACATTACACTGCAGGAGCTGTCCACAGCAGTTATGCAGCTCTCAACAGGCCGAGCCCCTGGCATTGATGGTTTACCATCTGAGTTTTATAAGCACTTTTGGGGGTCTATTGGGGAGGACTTTTATGAAGTGATGTGTGAATCTTTTCATGAGGGTTCTCTTCCTGTATCCTGTCAACGTGCAGTGCTTTCACTGTTGCCAAAAAAGGGGGATTTGTCTCTCATAAAAAATTGGAGACCTGTTGCTTTGCTGTGCGCAGAATATAAAATTGTTTCTAAATGTCTCTCAAACAGGTTGAAAGAGTATCTGGGGTTGTTGATCCACAAGGACCAGTCCTACTGTGTACCTGATCGCTCTATTGTTGACAACTTGTTTCTGATAAGAGATGTTTTAGACATTTGTAAACTGTCTGATGTAAATGTGGGTTTACTTTCGTTGGATCAGGAGAAGGCTTTTGATCGTGTGGACCACCAGTACTTGTTTAAAATAATGAAAGCCTTTGGGTTTGGGGATGTTTTTCTGTCTTGGGTGAATTTACTGTATGCTGGAGCCTCGTGTATGGTGAAGGTGGGTGGTGGTTTAAGTTGCCCCATCCCTGTCGAAAGGGGCATCAGACAGGGATGCCCAATTTCAGGGCAGTTATATAGTCTGGCGATTGAACCAATGCTTTGTTTTTTAAGAGCGAAGCTTACTGGTTTCTTTGTGCCAGGTGTAACGAAGGGTCCCACGATAGCACTGTCTGCGTATGCAGATGACGTGATAGTTTTTATTACAGGGGGTGAGGATGTTAAGGTTCTCTTAAACGCTTTAAAGGTGTATGAGGGGGGCCTCCTCAGCTAAAGTCAATTGGGGAAAGAGTGAAGCGCTGTGGGCAGGTCAGCTTCAGATGGGGTCTACTCCACGGTTACCAGGGGGGCTTCAGTGGGGCAGAGATGGAATGAAGACTTTGGGGGTTTTTCTAGGCTCCGATGTCTTTCAAAAAAAGAACTGGGAGGGTGTAGTGGAGAAAGTGTGTGCCAGACTGTCAAGGTGGAAATGGGTGTTGCCCCAGCTGTCTTATAGGGGACGGGTCCTGGTAGCTAATAATCTTGCTGCTTCTACCCTGTGGCACAGACTAATGATTTTACAGCCACCAAAGGGTCTGATACAAGAGCTTC